>NC_143508.1:55645000-55660000 GCF_051622355.1 Phaseolus vulgaris
AACGAAAATCATGGTTTTGGAAAAGTGGCTGGACTGAATCCTCACAAATGCCTTCAAAGTGATGTGGGAGAAGTTTGGGATCAAAAGGAATTGATCTTGACATGGTTGGTGCATAGCCAAGTTCATGATTTTGGTGTTTTGGCTTGATTTTGTGGCTTGGTGGTGATTTTGGTGAAAAACGAAAATCATGGTTTTGGAAAACTGGCTGGACTCAATCCTCACAAATGCCTTCAAAGTGATGTGGGAGAAGTTTGGGATCAAAAGGAATTGATCTTGACATGGTTGGTGCATAGCCAAGTTCATGATTTTGGTGTTTTGGCTTGATTTTGTGGCTTGGTGGTGATTTTGGTGAAAAACGAAAATCATGGTTTTGGAAAACTGGCTGGACTCAATCCTCACAAATGCCTTCAAAGTGATGTGGGAGAAGTTTGGGATCAAAAGGAATTGATCTTGACATGGTTGGTGCATAGCCAAGTTCATGATTTTGGTGTTTTGGCTTGATTTTGTGGCTTGGTGGTGATTTTGGTGAAAAACGAAAATCATGGTTTTGGAAAACTGGCTGGACTCAATCCTCACAAATGCCTTCAAAGTGATGTGGGAGAAGTTTGGGAGCAAAAGGAATTGATCTTGACATGGTTGGTGCATAGCCAAGTGCCATGATTTTGGATTTTTGGCTTGATTTTGTGACTTGGTGGTGATTTTGGTGAAAAACGAAAATCATGGTTTTGGAAAACTGGCTGGACTCAATCCTCACAAATGCCTTCAAAGTGATGTGGGAGAAGTTTGGGATCAAAAGGAATTGATCTTGACATGGTTGGTGCATAGCCAAGTTCATGATTTTGGTGTTTTGGCTTGATTTTGTGGCTTGGTGGTGATTTTGGTGAAAAACGAAAATCATGGTTTTGGAAAACTGGCTGGACTGAATCCTCACAAATGCCTTCAAAGTGATGTGGGAGAAGTTTGGGATCAAAAGGAATTGATCTTGACATGGTTGGTGCATAGCCAAGTTCATGATTTTGGTGTTTTGGCTTGATTTTGTGGCTTGGTGGTGATTTTGGTGAAAAACGAAAATCATGGTTTTGGAAAACTGGCTGGACTCAATCCTCACAAATGCCTTCAAAGTGATGTGGGAGAAGTTTGGGATCAAAAGGAATTGATCTTGACATGGTTGGTGCATAGCCAAGTTCATGATTTTGGTGTTTTGGCTTGATTTTGTGGCTTGGTGGTGATTTTGGTGAAAAACGAAAATCATGGTTTTGGAAAAGTGGCTGGACTGAATCCTCACAAATGCCTTCAAAGTGATGTGGGAGAAGTTTGGGATCAAAAGGAATTGATCTTGACATGGTTGGTGCATAGCCAAGTTCATGATTTTGGTGTTTTGGCTTGATTTTGTGGCTTGGTGGTGATTTTGGTGAAAAACGAAAATCATGGTTTTGGAAAACTGGCTGGACTCAATCCTCACAAATGCCTTCAAAGTGATGTGGGAGAAGTTTGGGATCAAAAGGAATTGATCTTGACATGGTTGGTGCATAGCCAAGTTCATGATTTTGGTGTTTTGGCTTGATTTTGTGGCTTGGTGGTGATTTTGGTGAAAAACGAAAATCATGGTTTTGGAAAACTGGCTGGACTCAATCCTCACAAATGCCTTCAAAGTGATGTGGGAGAAGTTTGGGATCAAAAGGAATTGATCTTGACATGGTTGGTGCATAGCCAAGTTCATGATTTTGGTGTTTTGGCTTGATTTTGTGGCTTGGTGGTGATTTTGGTGAAAAACGAAAATCATGGTTTTGGAAAACTGGCTGGACTCAATCCTCACAAATGCCTTCAAAGTGATGTGGGAGAAGTTTGGGAGCAAAAGGAATTGATCTTGACATGGTTGGTGCATAGCCAAGTGCCATGATTTTGGATTTTTGGCTTGATTTTGTGACTTGGTGGTGATTTTGGTGAAAAACGAAAATCATGGTTTTGGAAAACTGGCTGGACTCAATCCTCACAAATGCCTTCAAAGTGATGTGGGAGAAGTTTGGGATCAAAAGGAATTGATCTTGACATGGTTGGTGCATAGCCAAGTTCATGATTTTGGTGTTTTGGCTTGATTTTGTGGCTTGGTGGTGATTTTGGTGAAAAACGAAAATCATGGTTTTGGAAAACTGGCTGGACTGAATCCTCACAAATGCCTTCAAAGTGATGTGGGAGAAGTTTGGGATCAAAAGGAATTGATCTTGACATGGTTGGTGCATAGCCAAGTTCATGATTTTGGTGTTTTGGCTTGATTTTGTGGCTTGGTGGTGATTTTGGTGAAAAACGAAAATCATGGTTTTGGAAAACTGGCTGGACTCAATCCTCACAAATGCCTTCAAAGTGATGTGGGAGAAGTTTGGGATCAAAAGGAATTGATCTTGACATGGTTGGTGCATAGCCAAGTTCATGATTTTGGTGTTTTGGCTTGATTTTGTGGCTTGGTGGTGATTTTGGTGAAAAACGAAAATCATGGTTTTGGAAAACTGGCTGGACTCAATCCTCACAAATGCCTTCAAAGTGATGTGGGAGAAGTTTGGGATCAAAAGGAATTGATCTTGACATGGTTGGTGCATAGCCAAGTTCATGATTTTGGTGTTTTGGCTTGATTTTGTGGCTTGGTGGTGATTTTGGTGAAAAACGAAAATCATGGTTTTGGAAAAGTGGCTGGACTGAATCCTCACAAATGCCTTCAAAGTGATGTGGGAGAAGTTTGGGATCAAAAGGAATTGATCTTGACATGGTTGGTGCATAGCCAAGTTCATGATTTTGGTGTTTTGGCTTGATTTTGTGGCTTGGTGGTGATTTTGGTGAAAAACGAAAATCATGGTTTTGGAAAACTGGCTGGACTCAATCCTCACAAATGCCTTCAAAGTGATGTGGGAGAAGTTTGGGATCAAAAGGAATTGATCTTGACATGGTTGGTGCATAGCCAAGTTCATGATTTTGGTGTTTTGGCTTGATTTTGTGGCTTGGTGGTGATTTTGGTGAAAAACGAAAATCATGGTTTTGGAAAACTGGCTGGACTCAATCCTCACAAATGCCTTCAAAGTGATGTGGGAGAAGTTTGGGATCAAAAGGAATTGATCTTGACATGGTTGGTGCATAGCCAAGTTCATGATTTTGGTGTTTTGGCTTGATTTTGTGGCTTGGTGGTGATTTTGGTGAAAAACGAAAATCATGGTTTTGGAAAACTGGCTGGACTCAATCCTCACAAATGCCTTCAAAGTGATGTGGGAGAAGTTTGGGAGCAAAAGGAATTGATCTTGACATGGTTGGTGCATAGCCAAGTGCCATGATTTTGGATTTTTGGCTTGATTTTGTGACTTGGTGGTGATTTTGGTGAAAAACGAAAATCATGGTTTTGGAAAACTGGCTGGACTCAATCCTCACAAATGCCTTCAAAGTGATGTGTGAGAAGTTTGGGATCAAAAGGAATTGATCTTGACATGGTTGGTGCATAGCCAAGTTCATGATTTTGGTGTTTTGGCTTGATTTTGTGGCTTGGTGGTGATTTTGGTGAAAAACGAAAATCATGGTTTTGGAAAACTGGCTGGACTGAATCCTCACAAATGCCTTCAAAGTGATGTGGGAGAAGTTTGGGATCAAAAGGAATTGATCTTGACATGGTTGGTGCATAGCCAAGTTCATGATTTTGGTGTTTTGGCTTGATTTTGTGGCTTGGTGGTGATTTTGGTGAAAAACGAAAATCATGGTTTTGGAAAACTGGCTAGACTCAATCCTCACAAATGCCTTCAAAGTGATGTGGGAGAAGTTTGGGATCAAAAGGAATTGATCTTGACATGGTTGGTGCATAGCCAAGTTCATGATTTTGGTGTTTTGGCTTGATTTTGTGGCTTGGTGGTGATTTTGGTGAAAAACGAAAATCATGGTTTTGGAAAACTGGCTGGACTCAATCCTCACAAATGCCTTCAAAGTGATGTGGGAGAAGTTTGGGATCAAAAGGAATTGATCTTGACATGGTTGGTGCATAGCCAAGTTCATGATTTTGGTGTTTTGGCTTGATTTTGTGGCTTGGTGGTGATTTTGGTGAAAAACGAAAATCATGGTTTTGGAAAAGTGGCTGGACTGAATCCTCACAAATGCCTTCAAAGTGATGTGGGAGAAGTTTGGGATCAAAAGGAATTGATCTTGACATGGTTGGTGCATAGCCAAGTTCATGATTTTGGTGTTTTGGCTTGATTTTGTGGCTTGGTGGTGATTTTGGTGAAAAACGAAAATCATGGTTTTGGAAAACTGGCTGGACTCAATCCTCACAAATGCCTTCAAAGTGATGTGGGAGAAGTTTGGGATCAAAAGGAATTGATCTTGACATGGTTGGTGCATAGCCAAGTTCATGATTTTGGTGTTTTGGCTTGATTTTGTGGCTTGGTGGTGATTTTGGTGAAAAACGAAAATCATGGTTTTGGAAAACTGGCTGGACTGAATCCTCACAAATTCCTTCAAAGTGATGTGGGAGAAGTTTGGGATCAAAAGGAATTGATCTTGACATGGTTGGTGCATAGCCAAGTTCATGATTTTGGTGTTTTGGCTTGATTTTGTGGCTTGGTGGTGATTTTGGTGAAAAACGAAAATCATGGTTTTGGAAAACTGGCTGGACTCAATCCTCACAAATGCCTTCAAAGTGATGTGGGAGAAGTTTGGGATCAAAAGGAATTGATCTTGACATGGTTGGTGCATAGCCAAGTTCATGATTTTGGTGTTTTGGCTTGATTTTGTGGCTTGGTGGTGATTTTGGTGAAAAACGAAAATCATGGTTTTGGAAAACTGGCTGGACTCAATCCTCACAAATTCCTTCAAAGTGATGTGGGAGAAGTTTGGGATCAAAAGGAATTGATCTTGACATGGTTGGTGCATAGCCAAGTTCATGATTTTGGTGTTTTGGCTTGATTTTGTGGCTTGGTGGTGATTTTGGTGAAAAACGAAAATCATGGTTTTGGAAAACTGGCTGGACTCAATCCTCACAAATGCCTTCAAAGTGATGTGGGAGAAGTTTGGGATCAAAAGGAATTGATCTTGACATGGTTGGTGCATAGCCAAGTTCATGATTTTGGTGTTTTGGCTTGATTTTGTGGCTTGGTGGTGATTTTGGTGAAAAACGAAAATCATGGTTTTGGAAAACTGGCTGGACTGAATCCTCACAAATTCCTTCAAAGTGATGTGGGAGAAGTTTGGGATCAAAAGGAATTGATCTTGACATGGTTGGTGCATAGCCAAGTTCATGATTTTGGTGTTTTGGCTTGATTTTGTGGCTTGGTGGTGATTTTGGTGAAAAACGAAAATCATGGTTTTGGAAAACTGGCTGGACTCAATCCTCACAAATGCCTTCAAAGTGATGTGGGAGAAGTTTGGGATCAAAAGGAATTGATCTTGACATGGTTGGTGCATAGCCAAGTTCATGATTTTGGTGTTTTGGCTTGATTTTGTGGCTTGGTGGTGATTTTGGTGAAAAACGAAAATCATGGTTTTGGAAAACTGGCTGGACTCAATCCTCACAAATTCCTTCAAAGTGATGTGGGAGAAGTTTGGGATCAAAAGGAATTGATCTTGACATGGTTGGTGCATAGCCAAGTTCATGATTTTGTGACTTGGTGGTGATTTTGGTGAAAAACGAAAATCATGGTTTTGGAAAACTGGCTGGACTCAATCCTCACAAATGCCTTCAAAGTGATGTGGGAGAAGTTTGGGATCAAAAGGAATTGATCTTGACATGGTTGGTGCATAGCCAAGTTCATGATTTTGTGGCTTGGTGGTGATTTTGGTGAAAAACGAAAATCATGGTTTTGGAAAACTGGCTGGACTGAATCCTCACAAATGCCTTCAAAGTGATGTGGGAGAAGTTTGGGATCAAAAGGAATTGATCTTGACATGGTTGGTGCATAGCCAAGTTCATGATTTTGTGACTTGGTGGTGATTTTGTGGCTTGGTGGTGATTTTGGTGAAAAACGAAAATCATGGTTTTGGAAAACTGGCTGGACTGAATCCTCACAAATGCCTTCAAAGTGATGTGGGAGAAGTTTGGGATCAAAAGGAATTGATCTTGACATGGTTGGTGCATAGCCAAGTTCATGATTTTGGTGTTTTGGCTTGATTTTGTGGCTTGGTGGTGATTTTGGTGAAAAACGAAAATCATGGTTTTGGAAAATTGGCTGGACTGAATCCTCACAAATGCCTTCAAAGTGATGTGGGAGAAGTTTGGGATCAAAAGGAATTGATCTTGACATGGTTGGTGCATAGCCAAGTTCATGATTTTGGTGTTTTGGCTTGATTTTGTGGCTTGGTGGTGATTTTGGTGAAAAACGAAAATCATGGTTTTGGAAAACTGGCTGGACTCAATCCTCACAAATGCCTTCAAAGTGATGTGGGAGAAGTTTGGGATCAAAAGGAATTGATCTTGACATGGTTGGTGCATAGCCAAGTTCATGATTTTGGTGTTTTGGCTTGATTTTGTGGCTTGGTGGTGATTTTGGTGAAAAACGAAAATCATGGTTTTGGAAAAGTGGCTGGACTGAATCCTCACAAATGCCTTCAAAGTGATGTGGGAGAAGTTTGGGATCAAAAGGAATTGATCTTGACATGGTTGGTGCATAGCCAAGTTCATGATTTTGGTGTTTTGGCTTGATTTTGTGGCTTGGTGGTGATTTTGGTGAAAAACGAAAATCATGGTTTTGGAAAACTGGCTGGACTGAATCCTCACAAATGCCTTCAAAGTGATGTGGGAGAAGTTTGGGATCAAAAGGAATTGATCTTGACATGGTTGGTGCATAGCCAAGTTCATGATTTTGGTGTTTTGGCTTGATTTTGTGGCTTGGTGGTGATTTTGGTGAAAAACGAAAATCATGGTTTTGGAAAACTGGCTGGACTCAATCCTCACAAATGCCTTCAAAGTGATGTGGGAGAAGTTTGGGATCAAAAGGAATTGATCTTGACATGGTTGGTGCATAGCCAAGTTCATGATTTTGGTGTTTTGGCTTGATTTTGTGGCTTGGTGGTGATTTTGGTGAAAAACGAAAATCATGGTTTTGGAAAACTGGCTGGACTCAATCCTCACAAATGCCTTCAAAGTGATGTGGGAGAAGTTTGGGATCAAAAGGAATTGATCTTGACATGGTTGGTGCATAGCCAAGTTCATGATTTTGGTGTTTTGGCTTGATTTTGTGGCTTGGTGGTGATTTTGGTGAAAAACGAAATTCATGGTTTTGGAAAACTGGCTGGACTCAATCCTCACAAATGCCTTCAAAGTGATGTGGGAGAAGTTTGGGAGCAAAAGGAATTGATCTTGACATGGTTGGTGCATAGCCAAGTGCCATGATTTTGGATTTTTGGCTTGATTTTGTGACTTGGTGGTGATTTTGGTGAAAAACGAAAATCATGGTTTTGGAAAACTGGCTGGACTCAATCCTCACAAATGCCTTCAAAGTGATGTGGGAGAAGTTTGGGAGCAAAAGGAATTGATCTTGACATGGTTGGTGCATAGCCAAGTGCCATGATTTTGGATTTTTGGCTTGATTTTGTGACTTGGTGGTGATTTTGGTGAAAAACGAAAATCATGGTTTTGGAAAACTGGCTGGACTCAATCCTCACAAATGTCTTCAAAGTGATGTGGGAGAAGTTTGGGATCAAAAGGAATTGATCTTGACATGGTTGGTGCATAGCCAAGTTCATGATTTTGTGACTTGGTGGTGATTTTGGTGAAAAACGAAAATCATGGTTTTGGAAAACTGGCTGGACTCAATCCTCACAAATGCCTTCAAAGTGATGTGGGAGAAGTTTGGGATCAAAAGGAATTGATCTTGACATGGTTGGTGCATAGCCAAGTTCATGATTTTGGTGTTTTGGCTTGATTTTGTGGCTTGGTGGTGATTTTGGTGAAAAACGAAAATCATGGTTTTGGAAAACTGGCTGGACTCAATCCTCACAAATGCCTTCAAAGTGATGTGGGAGAAGTTTGGGAGCAAAAGGAATTGATCTTGACATGGTTGGTGCATAGCCAAGTGCCATGATTTTGGATTTTTGGCTTGATTTTGTGACTTGGTGGTGATTTTGGTGAAAAACGAAAATCATGGTTTTGGAAAAGTGGCTGGACTGAATCCTCACAAATGCCTTCAAAGTGATGTGGGAGAAGTTTGGGATCAAAAGGAATTGATCTTGACATGGTTGGTGCATAGCCAAGTTCATGATTTTGGTGTTTTGGCTTGATTTTGTGGCTTGGTGGTGATTTTGGTGAAAAACGAAAATCATGGTTTTGGAAAAGTGGCTGGACTCAATCCTCACAAATGCCTTCAAAGTGATGTGGGAGAAGTTTGGGATCAAAAGGAATTGATCTTGACATGGTTGGTGCATAGCCAAGTTCATGATTTTGGTGTTTTGGCTTGATTTTGTGGCTTGGTGGTGATTTTGGTGAAAAACGAAAATCATGGTTTTGGAAAAGTGGCTGGACTGAATCCTCACAAATGCCTTCAAAGTGATGTGGGAGAAGTTTGGGATCAAAAGGAATTGATCTTGACATGGTTGGTGCATAGCCAAGTTCATGATTTTGGTGTTTTGGCTTGATTTTGTGGCTTGGTGGTGATTTTGGTGAAAAACGAAAATCATGGTTTTGGAAAACTGGCTGGACTCAATCCTCACAAATGCCTTCAAAGTGATGTGGGAGAAGTTTGGGATCAAAAGGAATTGATCTTGACATGGTTGGTGCATAGCCAAGTTCATGATTTTGGTGTTTTGGCTTGATTTTGTGGCTTGGTGGTGATTTTGGTGAAAAACGAAAATCATGGTTTTGGAAAACTGGCTAGACTCAATCCTCACAAATGCCTTCAAAGTGATGTGGGAGAAGTTTGGGATCAAAAGGAATTGATCTTGACATGGTTGGTGCATAGCCAAGTTCATGATTTTGGTGTTTTGGCTTGATTTTGTGGCTTGGTGGTGATTTTGGTGAAAAACGAAAATCATGGTTTTGGAAAACTGGCTGGACTCAATCCTCACAAATGCCTTCAAAGTGATGTGGGAGAAGTTTGGGATCAAAAGGAATTGATCTTGACATGGTTGGTGCATAGCCAAGTTCATGATTTTGGTGTTTTGGCTTGATTTTGTGGCTTGGTGGTGATTTTGGTGAAAAACGAAAATCATGGTTTTGGAAAAGTGGCTGGACTGAATCCTCACAAATGCCTTCAAAGTGATGTGGGAGAAGTTTGGGATCAAAAGGAATTGATCTTGACATGGTTGGTGCATAGCCAAGTTCATGATTTTGGTGTTTTGGCTTGATTTTGTGGCTTGGTGGTGATTTTGGTGAAAAACGAAAATCATGGTTTTGGAAAACTGGCTGGACTCAATCCTCACAAATGCCTTCAAAGTGATGTGGGAGAAGTTTGGGATCAAAAGGAATTGATCTTGACATGGTTGGTGCATAGCCAAGTTCATGATTTTGGTGTTTTGGCTTGATTTTGTGGCTTGGTGGTGATTTTGGTGAAAAACGAAAATCATGGTTTTGGAAAACTGGCTGGACTGAATCCTCACAAATTCCTTCAAAGTGATGTGGGAGAAGTTTGGGATCAAAAGGAATTGATCTTGACATGGTTGGTGCATAGCCAAGTTCATGATTTTGGTGTTTTGGCTTGATTTTGTGGCTTGGTGGTGATTTTGGTGAAAAACGAAAATCATGGTTTTGGAAAACTGGCTGGACTCAATCCTCACAAATGCCTTCAAAGTGATGTGGGAGAAGTTTGGGATCAAAAGGAATTGATCTTGACATGGTTGGTGCATAGCCAAGTTCATGATTTTGGTGTTTTGGCTTGATTTTGTGGCTTGGTGGTGATTTTGGTGAAAAACGAAAATCATGGTTTTGGAAAACTGGCTGGACTCAATCCTCACAAATGCCTTCAAAGTGATGTGGGAGAAGTTTGGGATCAAAAGGAATTGATCTTGACATGGTTGGTGCATAGCCAAGTTCATGATTTTGTGACTTGGTGGTGATTTTGGTGAAAAACGAAAATCATGGTTTTGGAAAACTGGCTGGACTCAATCCTCACAAATGCCTTCAAAGTGATGTGGGAGAAGTTTGGGATCAAAAGGAATTGATCTTGACATGGTTGGTGCATAGCCAAGTTCATGATTTTGTGGCTTGGTGGTGATTTTGGTGAAAAACGAAAATCATGGTTTTGGAAAACTGGCTGGACTGAATCCTCACAAATGCCTTCAAAGTGATGTGGGAGAAGTTTGGGATCAAAAGGAATTGATCTTGACATGGTTGGTGCATAGCCAAGTTCATGATTTTGTGACTTGGTGGTGATTTTGTGGCTTGGTGGTGATTTTGGTGAAAAACGAAAATCATGGTTTTGGAAAACTGGCTGGACTGAATCCTCACAAATGCCTTCAAAGTGATGTGGGAGAAGTTTGGGATCAAAAGGAATTGATCTTGACATGGTTGGTGCATAGCCAAGTTCATGATTTTGGTGTTTTGGCTTGATTTTGTGGCTTGGTGGTGATTTTGGTGAAAAACGAAAATCATGGTTTTGGAAAATTGGCTGGACTGAATCCTCACAAATGCCTTCAAAGTGATGTGGGAGAAGTTTGGGATCAAAAGGAATTGATCTTGACATGGTTGGTGCATAGCCAAGTTCATGATTTTGGTGTTTTGGCTTGATTTTGTGGCTTGGTGGTGATTTTGGTGAAAAACGAAAATCATGGTTTTGGAAAACTGGCTGGACTCAATCCTCACAAATGCCTTCAAAGTGATGTGGGAGAAGTTTGGGATCAAAAGGAATTGATCTTGACATGGTTGGTGCATAGCCAAGTTCATGATTTTGGTGTTTTGGCTTGATTTTGTGGCTTGGTGGTGATTTTGGTGAAAAACGAAAATCATGGTTTTGGAAAAGTGGCTGGACTGAATCCTCACAAATGCCTTCAAAGTGATGTGGGAGAAGTTTGGGATCAAAAGGAATTGATCTTGACATGGTTGGTGCATAGCCAAGTTCATGATTTTGGTGTTTTGGCTTGATTTTGTGGCTTGGTGGTGATTTTGGTGAAAAACGAAAATCATGGTTTTGGAAAACTGGCTGGACTGAATCCTCACAAATGCCTTCAAAGTGATGTGGGAGAAGTTTGGGATCAAAAGGAATTGATCTTGACATGGTTGGTGCATAGCCAAGTTCATGATTTTGGTGTTTTGGCTTGATTTTGTGGCTTGGTGGTGATTTTGGTGAAAAACGAAAATCATGGTTTTGGAAAACTGGCTGGACTCAATCCTCACAAATGCCTTCAAAGTGATGTGGGAGAAGTTTGGGATCAAAAGGAATTGATCTTGACATGGTTGGTGCATAGCCAAGTTCATGATTTTGGTGTTTTGGCTTGATTTTGTGGCTTGGTGGTGATTTTGGTGAAAAACGAAAATCATGGTTTTGGAAAACTGGCTGGACTCAATCCTCACAAATGCCTTCAAAGTGATGTGGGAGAAGTTTGGGATCAAAAGGAATTGATCTTGACATGGTTGGTGCATAGCCAAGTTCATGATTTTGGTGTTTTGGCTTGATTTTGTGGCTTGGTGGTGATTTTGGTGAAAAACGAAAATCATGGTTTTGGAAAACTGGCTGGACTGAATCCTCACAAATGCCTTCAAAGTGATGTGGGAGAAGTTTGGGATCAAAAGGAATTGATCTTGACATGGTTGGTGCATAGCCAAGTTCATGATTTTGGTGTTTTGGCTTGATTTTGTGGCTTGGTGGTGATTTTGGTGAAAAACGAAAATCATGGTTTTGGAAAACTGGCTGGACTCAATCCTCACAAATGCCTTCAAAGTGATGTGGGAGAAGTTTGGGATCAAAAGGAATTGATCTTGACATGGTTGGTGCATAGCCAAGTTCATGATTTTGGTGTTTTGGCTTGATTTTGTGGCTTGGTGGTGATTTTGGTGAAAAACGAAAATCATGGTTTTGGAAAAGTGGCTGGACTGAATCCTCACAAATGCCTTCAAAGTGATGTGGGAGAAGTTTGGGATCAAAAGGAATTGATCTTGACATGGTTGGTGCATAGCCAAGTTCATGATTTTGGTGTTTTGGCTTGATTTTGTGGCTTGGTGGTGATTTTGGTGAAAAACGAAAATCATGGTTTTGGAAAACTGGCTGGACTCAATCCTCACAAATGCCTTCAAAGTGATGTGGGAGAAGTTTGGGATCAAAAGGAATTGATCTTGACATGGTTGGTGCATAGCCAAGTTCATGATTTTGGTGTTTTGGCTTGATTTTGTGGCTTGGTGGTGATTTTGGTGAAAAACGAAAATCATGGTTTTGGAAAACTGGCTGGACTGAATCCTCACAAATTCCTTCAAAGTGATGTGGGAGAAGTTTGGGATCAAAAGGAATTGATCTTGACATGGTTGGTGCATAGCCAAGTTCATGATTTTGGTGTTTTGGCTTGATTTTGTGGCTTGGTGGTGATTTTGGTGAAAAACGAAAATCATGGTTTTGGAAAACTGGCTGGACTCAATCCTCACAAATGCCTTCAAAGTGATGTGGGAGAAGTTTGGGATCAAAAGGAATTGATCTTGACATGGTTGGTGCATAGCCAAGTTCATGATTTTGGTGTTTTGGCTTGATTTTGTGGCTTGGTGGTGATTTTGGTGAAAAACGAAAATCATGGTTTTGGAAAACTGGCTGGACTCAATCCTCACAAATGCCTTCAAAGTGATGTGGGAGAAGTTTGGGATCAAAAGGAATTGATCTTGACATGGTTGGTGCATAGCCAAGTTCATGATTTTGTGACTTGGTGGTGATTTTGGTGAAAAACGAAAATCATGGTTTTGGAAAACTGGCTGGACTCAATCCTCACAAATGCCTTCAAAGTGATGTGGGAGAAGTTTGGGATCAAAAGGAATTGATCTTGACATGGTTGGTGCATAGCCAAGTTCATGATTTTGTGGCTTGGTGGTGATTTTGGTGAAAAACGAAAATCATGGTTTTGGAAAACTGGCTGGACTGAATCCTCACAAATGCCTTCAAAGTGATGTGGGAGAAGTTTGGGATCAAAAGGAATTGATCTTGACATGGTTGGTGCGTAGCCAAGTTCATGATTTTGTGACTTGGTGGTGATTTTGTGGCTTGGTGGTGATTTTGGTGAAAAACGAAAATCATGGTTTTGGAAAACTGGCTGGACTGAATCCTCACAAATGCCTTCAAAGTGATGTGGGAGAAGTTTGGGATCAAAAGGAATTGATCTTGACATGGTTGGTGCATAGCCAAGTTCATGATTTTGGTGTTTTGGCTTGATTTTGTGGCTTGGTGGTGATTTTGGTGAAAAACGAAAATCATGGTTTTGGAAAACTGGCTGGACTCAATCCTCACAAATGCCTTCAAAGTGATGTGGGAGAAGTTTGGGATCAAAAGGAATTGATCTTGACATGGTTGGTGCATAGCCAAGTTCATGATTTTGGTGTTTTGGCTTGATTTTGTGGCTTGGTGGTGATTTTGGTGAAAAACGAAAATCATGGTTTTGGAAAACTGGCTGGACTCAATCCTCACAAATGCCTTCAAAGTGATGTGGGAGAAGTTTGGGATCAAAAGGAATTGATCTTGACATGGTTGGTGCATAGCCAAGTTCATGATTTTGGTGTTTTGGCTTGATTTTGTGGCTTGGTGGTGATTTTGGTGAAAAACGAAAATCATGGTTTTGGAAAACTGGCTGGACTCAATCCTCACAAATGCCTTCAAAGTGATGTGGGAGAAGTTTGGGATCAAAAGGAATTGATCTTGACATGGTTGGTGCATAGCCAAGTTCATGATTTTGGTGTTTTGGCTTGATTTTGTGGCTTGGTGGTGATTTTGGTGAAAAACGAAAATCATGGTTTTGGAAAAGTGGCTGGACTGAATCCTCACAAATGCCTTCAAAGTGATGTGGGAGAAGTTTGGGATCAAAAGGAATTGATCTTGACATGGTTGGTGCATAGCCAAGTTCATGATTTTGGTGTTTTGGCTTGATTTTGTGGCTTGGTGGTGATTTTGGTGAAAAACGAAAATCATGGTTTTGGAAAACTGGCTGGACTCAATCCTCACAAATGCCTTCAAAGTGATGTGGGAGAAGTTTGGGATCAAAAGGAATTGATCTTGACATGGTTGGTGCATAGCCAAGTTCATGATTTTGGTGTTTTGGCTTGATTTTGTGGCTTGGTGGTGATTTTGGTGAAAAACGAAAATCATGGTTTTGGAAAACTGGCTGGACTCAATCCTCACAAATGCCTTCAAAGTGATGTGGGAGAAGTTTGGGAGCAAAAGGAATTGATCTTGACATGGTTGGTGCATAGCCAAGTGCCATGATTTTGGATTTTTGGCTTGATTTTGTGACTTGGTGGTGATTTTGGTGAAAAACGAAAATCATGGTTTTGGAAAACTGGCTGGACTCAATCCTCACAAATGCCTTCAAAGTGATGTGGGAGAAGTTTGGGATCAAAAGGAATTGATCTTGACATGGTTGGTGCATAGCCAAGTTCATGATTTTGGTGTTTTGGCTTGATTTTGTGGCTTGGTGGTGATTTTGGTGAAAAACGAAAATCATGGTTTTGGAAAAGTGGCTGGACTGAATCCTCACAAATGCCTTCAAAGTGATGTGGGAGAAGTTTGGGATCAAAAGGAATTGATCTTGACATGGTTGGTGCATAGCCAAGTTCATGATTTTGGTGTTTTGGCTTGATTTTGTGGCTTGGTGGTGATTTTGGTGAAAAACGAAAATCATGGTTTTGGAAAACTGGCTGGACTCAATCCTCACAAATGCCTTCAAAGTGATGTGGGAGAAGTTTGGGATCAAAAGGAATTGATCTTGACATGGTTGGTGCATAGCCAAGTTCATGATTTTGGTGTTTTGGCTTGATTTTGTGGCTTGGTGGTGATTTTGGTGAAAAACGAAAATCATGGTTTTGGAAAACTGGCTGGACTCAATCCTCACAAATGCCTTCAAAGTGATGTGGGAGAAGTTTGGGAT
>NC_143508.1:55670000-55685000 GCF_051622355.1 Phaseolus vulgaris
GGATCAAAAGGAATTGATCTTGACATGGTTGGTGCATAGCCAAGTTCATGATTTTGTGACTTGGTGGTGATTTTGGTGAAAAACGAAAATCATGGTTTTGGAAAACTGGCTGGACTCAATCCTCACAAATGCCTTCAAAGTGATGTGGGAGAAGTTTGGGATCAAAAGGAATTGATCTTGACATGGTTGGTGCATAGCCAAGTTCATGATTTTGTGGCTTGGTGGTGATTTTGGTGAAAAACGAAAATCATGGTTTTGGAAAACTGGCTGGACTCAATCCTCACAAATGCCTTCAAAGTGATGTGGGAGAAGTTTGGGATCAAAAGGAATTGATCTTGACATGGTTGGTGCATAGCCAAGTTCATGATTTTGTGACTTGGTGGTGATTTTGTGGCTTGGTGGTGATTTTGGTGAAAAACGAAAATCATGGTTTTGGAAAACTGGCTGGACTGAATCCTCACAAATGCCTTCAAAGTGATGTGGGAGAAGTTTGGGATCAAAAGGAATTGATCTTGACATGGTTGGTGCATAGCCAAGTTCATGATTTTGGTGTTTTGGCTTGATTTTGTGGCTTGGTGGTGATTTTGGTGAAAAACGAAAATCATGGTTTTGGAAAAGTGGCTGGACTGAATCCTCACAAATGCCTTCAAAGTGATGTGGGAGAAGTTTGGGATCAAAAGGAATTGATCTTGACATGGTTGGTGCATAGCCAAGTTCATGATTTTGGTGTTTTGGCTTGATTTTGTGGCTTGGTGGTGATTTTGGTGAAAAACGAAAATCATGGTTTTGGAAAACTGGCTGGACTCAATCCTCACAAATGCCTTCAAAGTGATGTGGGAGAAGTTTGGGATCAAAAGGAATTGATCTTGACATGGTTGGTGCATAGCCAAGTTCATGATTTTGGTGTTTTGGCTTGATTTTGTGGCTTGGTGGTGATTTTGGTGAAAAACGAAAATCATGGTTTTGGAAAACTGGCTGGACTCAATCCTCACAAATGCCTTCAAAGTGATGTGGGAGAAGTTTGGGATCAAAAGGAATTGATCTTGACATGGTTGGTGCATAGCCAAGTTCATGATTTTGGTGTTTTGGCTTGATTTTGTGGCTTGGTGGTGATTTTGGTGAAAAACGAAAATCATGGTTTTGGAAAACTGGCTGGACTCAATCCTCACAAATGCCTTCAAAGTGATGTGGGAGAAGTTTGGGAGCAAAAGGAATTGATCTTGACATGGTTGGTGCATAGCCAAGTGCCATGATTTTGGATTTTTGGCTTGATTTTGTGACTTGGTGGTGATTTTGGTGAAAAACGAAAATCATGGTTTTGGAAAACTGGCTGGACTCAATCCTCACAAATGCCTTCAAAGTGATGTGGGAGAAGTTTGGGATCAAAAGGAATTGATCTTGACATGGTTGGTGCATAGCCAAGTTCATGATTTTGGTGTTTTGGCTTGATTTTGTGGCTTGGTGGTGATTTTGGTGAAAAACGAAAATCATGGTTTTGGAAAACTGGCTGGACTGAATCCTCACAAATGCCTTCAAAGTGATGTGGGAGAAGTTTGGGATCAAAAGGAATTGATCTTGACATGGTTGGTGCATAGCCAAGTTCATGATTTTGGTGTTTTGGCTTGATTTTGTGGCTTGGTGGTGATTTTGGTGAAAAACGAAAATCATGGTTTTGGAAAACTGGCTGGACTCAATCCTCACAAATGCCTTCAAAGTGATGTGGGAGAAGTTTGGGATCAAAAGGAATTGATCTTGACATGGTTGGTGCATAGCCAAGTTCATGATTTTGGTGTTTTGGCTTGATTTTGTGGCTTGGTGGTGATTTTGGTGAAAAACGAAAATCATGGTTTTGGAAAAGTGGCTGGACTGAATCCTCACAAATGCCTTCAAAGTGATGTGGGAGAAGTTTGGGATCAAAAGGAATTGATCTTGACATGGTTGGTGCATAGCCAAGTTCATGATTTTGGTGTTTTGGCTTGATTTTGTGGCTTGGTGGTGATTTTGGTGAAAAACGAAAATCATGGTTTTGGAAAACTGGCTGGACTCAATCCTCACAAATGCCTTCAAAGTGATGTGGGAGAAGTTTGGGATCAAAAGGAATTGATCTTGACATGGTTGGTGCATAGCCAAGTTCATGATTTTGGTGTTTTGGCTTGATTTTGTGGCTTGGTGGTGATTTTGGTGAAAAACGAAAATCATGGTTTTGGAAAACTGGCTGGACTCAATCCTCACAAATGCCTTCAAAGTGATGTGGGAGAAGTTTGGGATCAAAAGGAATTGATCTTGACATGGTTGGTGCATAGCCAAGTTCATGATTTTGGTGTTTTGGCTTGATTTTGTGGCTTGGTGGTGATTTTGGTGAAAAACGAAAATCATGGTTTTGGAAAACTGGCTGGACTCAATCCTCACAAATGCCTTCAAAGTGATGTGGGAGAAGTTTGGGAGCAAAAGGAATTGATCTTGACATGGTTGGTGCATAGCCAAGTGCCATGATTTTGGATTTTTGGCTTGATTTTGTGACTTGGTGGTGATTTTGGTGAAAAACGAAAATCATGGTTTTGGAAAACTGGCTGGACTCAATCCTCACAAATGCCTTCAAAGTGATGTGGGAGAAGTTTGGGATCAAAAGGAATTGATCTTGACATGGTTGGTGCATAGCCAAGTTCATGATTTTGGTGTTTTGGCTTGATTTTGTGGCTTGGTGGTGATTTTGGTGAAAAACGAAAATCATGGTTTTGGAAAACTGGCTGGACTGAATCCTCACAAATGCCTTCAAAGTGATGTGGGAGAAGTTTGGGATCAAAAGGAATTGATCTTGACATGGTTGGTGCATAGCCAAGTTCATGATTTTGGTGTTTTGGCTTGATTTTGTGGCTTGGTGGTGATTTTGGTGAAAAACGAAAATCATGGTTTTGGAAAACTGGCTGGACTCAATCCTCACAAATGCCTTCAAAGTGATGTGGGAGAAGTTTGGGATCAAAAGGAATTGATCTTGACATGGTTGGTGCATAGCCAAGTTCATGATTTTGGTGTTTTGGCTTGATTTTGTGGCTTGGTGGTGATTTTGGTGAAAAACGAAAATCATGGTTTTGGAAAACTGGCTGGACTCAATCCTCACAAATGCCTTCAAAGTGATGTGGGAGAAGTTTGGGATCAAAAGGAATTGATCTTGACATGGTTGGTGCATAGCCAAGTTCATGATTTTGGTGTTTTGGCTTGATTTTGTGGCTTGGTGGTGATTTTGGTGAAAAACGAAAATCATGGTTTTGGAAAAGTGGCTGGACTGAATCCTCACAAATGCCTTCAAAGTGATGTGGGAGAAGTTTGGGATCAAAAGGAATTGATCTTGACATGGTTGGTGCATAGCCAAGTTCATGATTTTGGTGTTTTGGCTTGATTTTGTGGCTTGGTGGTGATTTTGGTGAAAAACGAAAATCATGGTTTTGGAAAACTGGCTGGACTCAATCCTCACAAATGCCTTCAAAGTGATGTGGGAGAAGTTTGGGATCAAAAGGAATTGATCTTGACATGGTTGGTGCATAGCCAAGTTCATGATTTTGGTGTTTTGGCTTGATTTTGTGGCTTGGTGGTGATTTTGGTGAAAAACGAAAATCATGGTTTTGGAAAACTGGCTGGACTCAATCCTCACAAATGCCTTCAAAGTGATGTGGGAGAAGTTTGGGATCAAAAGGAATTGATCTTGACATGGTTGGTGCATAGCCAAGTTCATGATTTTGGTGTTTTGGCTTGATTTTGTGGCTTGGTGGTGATTTTGGTGAAAAACGAAAATCATGGTTTTGGAAAACTGGCTGGACTCAATCCTCACAAATGCCTTCAAAGTGATGTGGGAGAAGTTTGGGAGCAAAAGGAATTGATCTTGACATGGTTGGTGCATAGCCAAGTGCCATGATTTTGGATTTTTGGCTTGATTTTGTGACTTGGTGGTGATTTTGGTGAAAAACGAAAATCATGGTTTTGGAAAACTGGCTGGACTCAATCCTCACAAATGCCTTCAAAGTGATGTGGGAGAAGTTTGGGATCAAAAGGAATTGATCTTGACATGGTTGGTGCATAGCCAAGTTCATGATTTTGGTGTTTTGGCTTGATTTTGTGGCTTGGTGGTGATTTTGGTGAAAAACGAAAATCATGGTTTTGGAAAACTGGCTGGACTGAATCCTCACAAATGCCTTCAAAGTGATGTGGGAGAAGTTTGGGATCAAAAGGAATTGATCTTGACATGGTTGGTGCATAGCCAAGTTCATGATTTTGGTGTTTTGGCTTGATTTTGTGGCTTGGTGGTGATTTTGGTGAAAAACGAAAATCATGGTTTTGGAAAACTGGCTAGACTCAATCCTCACAAATGCCTTCAAAGTGATGTGGGAGAAGTTTGGGATCAAAAGGAATTGATCTTGACATGGTTGGTGCATAGCCAAGTTCATGATTTTGGTGTTTTGGCTTGATTTTGTGGCTTGGTGGTGATTTTGGTGAAAAACGAAAATCATGGTTTTGGAAAACTGGCTGGACTCAATCCTCACAAATGCCTTCAAAGTGATGTGGGAGAAGTTTGGGATCAAAAGGAATTGATCTTGACATGGTTGGTGCATAGCCAAGTTCATGATTTTGGTGTTTTGGCTTGATTTTGTGGCTTGGTGGTGATTTTGGTGAAAAACGAAAATCATGGTTTTGGAAAAGTGGCTGGACTGAATCCTCACAAATGCCTTCAAAGTGATGTGGGAGAAGTTTGGGATCAAAAGGAATTGATCTTGACATGGTTGGTGCATAGCCAAGTTCATGATTTTGGTGTTTTGGCTTGATTTTGTGGCTTGGTGGTGATTTTGGTGAAAAACGAAAATCATGGTTTTGGAAAACTGGCTGGACTCAATCCTCACAAATGCCTTCAAAGTGATGTGGGAGAAGTTTGGGATCAAAAGGAATTGATCTTGACATGGTTGGTGCATAGCCAAGTTCATGATTTTGGTGTTTTGGCTTGATTTTGTGGCTTGGTGGTGATTTTGGTGAAAAACGAAAATCATGGTTTTGGAAAACTGGCTGGACTGAATCCTCACAAATTCCTTCAAAGTGATGTGGGAGAAGTTTGGGATCAAAAGGAATTGATCTTGACATGGTTGGTGCATAGCCAAGTTCATGATTTTGGTGTTTTGGCTTGATTTTGTGGCTTGGTGGTGATTTTGGTGAAAAACGAAAATCATGGTTTTGGAAAACTGGCTGGACTCAATCCTCACAAATGCCTTCAAAGTGATGTGGGAGAAGTTTGGGATCAAAAGGAATTGATCTTGACATGGTTGGTGCATAGCCAAGTTCATGATTTTGGTGTTTTGGCTTGATTTTGTGGCTTGGTGGTGATTTTGGTGAAAAACGAAAATCATGGTTTTGGAAAACTGGCTGGACTCAATCCTCACAAATTCCTTCAAAGTGATGTGGGAGAAGTTTGGGATCAAAAGGAATTGATCTTGACATGGTTGGTGCATAGCCAAGTTCATGATTTTGTGACTTGGTGGTGATTTTGGTGAAAAACGAAAATCATGGTTTTGGAAAACTGGCTGGACTCAATCCTCACAAATGCCTTCAAAGTGATGTGGGAGAAGTTTGGGATCAAAAGGAATTGATCTTGACATGGTTGGTGCATAGCCAAGTTCATGATTTTGTGGCTTGGTGGTGATTTTGGTGAAAAACGAAAATCATGGTTTTGGAAAACTGGCTGGACTGAATCCTCACAAATGCCTTCAAAGTGATGTGGGAGAAGTTTGGGATCAAAAGGAATTGATCTTGACATGGTTGGTGCATAGCCAAGTTCATGATTTTGTGACTTGGTGGTGATTTTGTGGCTTGGTGGTGATTTTGGTGAAAAACGAAAATCATGGTTTTGGAAAACTGGCTGGACTGAATCCTCACAAATGCCTTCAAAGTGATGTGGGAGAAGTTTGGGATCAAAAGGAATTGATCTTGACATGGTTGGTGCATAGCCAAGTTCATGATTTTGGTGTTTTGGCTTGATTTTGTGGCTTGGTGGTGATTTTGGTGAAAAACGAAAATCATGGTTTTGGAAAATTGGCTGGACTGAATCCTCACAAATGCCTTCAAAGTGATGTGGGAGAAGTTTGGGATCAAAAGGAATTGATCTTGACATGGTTGGTGCATAGCCAAGTTCATGATTTTGGTGTTTTGGCTTGATTTTGTGGCTTGGTGGTGATTTTGGTGAAAAACGAAAATCATGGTTTTGGAAAACTGGCTGGACTCAATCCTCACAAATGCCTTCAAAGTGATGTGGGAGAAGTTTGGGATCAAAAGGAATTGATCTTGACATGGTTGGTGCATAGCCAAGTTCATGATTTTGGTGTTTTGGCTTGATTTTGTGGCTTGGTGGTGATTTTGGTGAAAAACGAAAATCATGGTTTTGGAAAAGTGGCTGGACTGAATCCTCACAAATGCCTTCAAAGTGATGTGGGAGAAGTTTGGGATCAAAAGGAATTGATCTTGACATGGTTGGTGCATAGCCAAGTTCATGATTTTGGTGTTTTGGCTTGATTTTGTGGCTTGGTGGTGATTTTGGTGAAAAACGAAAATCATGGTTTTGGAAAACTGGCTGGACTGAATCCTCACAAATGCCTTCAAAGTGATGTGGGAGAAGTTTGGGATCAAAAGGAATTGATCTTGACATGGTTGGTGCATAGCCAAGTTCATGATTTTGGTGTTTTGGCTTGATTTTGTGGCTTGGTGGTGATTTTGGTGAAAAACGAAAATCATGGTTTTGGAAAACTGGCTGGACTCAATCCTCACAAATGCCTTCAAAGTGATGTGGGAGAAGTTTGGGATCAAAAGGAATTGATCTTGACATGGTTGGTGCATAGCCAAGTTCATGATTTTGGTGTTTTGGCTTGATTTTGTGGCTTGGTGGTGATTTTGGTGAAAAACGAAAATCATGGTTTTGGAAAACTGGCTGGACTCAATCCTCACAAATGCCTTCAAAGTGATGTGGGAGAAGTTTGGGATCAAAAGGAATTGATCTTGACATGGTTGGTGCATAGCCAAGTTCATGATTTTGGTGTTTTGGCTTGATTTTGTGGCTTGGTGGTGATTTTGGTGAAAAACGAAATTCATGGTTTTGGAAAACTGGCTGGACTCAATCCTCACAAATGCCTTCAAAGTGATGTGGGAGAAGTTTGGGAGCAAAAGGAATTGATCTTGACATGGTTGGTGCATAGCCAAGTGCCATGATTTTGGATTTTTGGCTTGATTTTGTGACTTGGTGGTGATTTTGGTGAAAAACGAAAATCATGGTTTTGGAAAACTGGCTGGACTCAATCCTCACAAATGCCTTCAAAGTGATGTGGGAGAAGTTTGGGAGCAAAAGGAATTGATCTTGACATGGTTGGTGCATAGCCAAGTGCCATGATTTTGGATTTTTGGCTTGATTTTGTGACTTGGTGGTGATTTTGGTGAAAAACGAAAATCATGGTTTTGGAAAACTGGCTGGACTCAATCCTCACAAATGTCTTCAAAGTGATGTGGGAGAAGTTTGGGATCAAAAGGAATTGATCTTGACATGGTTGGTGCATAGCCAAGTTCATGATTTTGTGACTTGGTGGTGATTTTGGTGAAAAACGAAAATCATGGTTTTGGAAAACTGGCTGGACTCAATCCTCACAAATGCCTTCAAAGTGATGTGGGAGAAGTTTGGGATCAAAAGGAATTGATCTTGACATGGTTGGTGCATAGCCAAGTTCATGATTTTGGTGTTTTGGCTTGATTTTGTGGCTTGGTGGTGATTTTGGTGAAAAACGAAAATCATGGTTTTGGAAAACTGGCTGGACTCAATCCTCACAAATGCCTTCAAAGTGATGTGGGAGAAGTTTGGGAGCAAAAGGAATTGATCTTGACATGGTTGGTGCATAGCCAAGTGCCATGATTTTGGATTTTTGGCTTGATTTTGTGACTTGGTGGTGATTTTGGTGAAAAACGAAAATCATGGTTTTGGAAAAGTGGCTGGACTGAATCCTCACAAATGCCTTCAAAGTGATGTGGGAGAAGTTTGGGATCAAAAGGAATTGATCTTGACATGGTTGGTGCATAGCCAAGTTCATGATTTTGGTGTTTTGGCTTGATTTTGTGGCTTGGTGGTGATTTTGGTGAAAAACGAAAATCATGGTTTTGGAAAAGTGGCTGGACTCAATCCTCACAAATGCCTTCAAAGTGATGTGGGAGAAGTTTGGGATCAAAAGGAATTGATCTTGACATGGTTGGTGCATAGCCAAGTTCATGATTTTGGTGTTTTGGCTTGATTTTGTGGCTTGGTGGTGATTTTGGTGAAAAACGAAAATCATGGTTTTGGAAAAGTGGCTGGACTGAATCCTCACAAATGCCTTCAAAGTGATGTGGGAGAAGTTTGGGATCAAAAGGAATTGATCTTGACATGGTTGGTGCATAGCCAAGTTCATGATTTTGGTGTTTTGGCTTGATTTTGTGGCTTGGTGGTGATTTTGGTGAAAAACGAAAATCATGGTTTTGGAAAACTGGCTGGACTCAATCCTCACAAATGCCTTCAAAGTGATGTGGGAGAAGTTTGGGATCAAAAGGAATTGATCTTGACATGGTTGGTGCATAGCCAAGTTCATGATTTTGGTGTTTTGGCTTGATTTTGTGGCTTGGTGGTGATTTTGGTGAAAAACGAAAATCATGGTTTTGGAAAACTGGCTAGACTCAATCCTCACAAATGCCTTCAAAGTGATGTGGGAGAAGTTTGGGATCAAAAGGAATTGATCTTGACATGGTTGGTGCATAGCCAAGTTCATGATTTTGGTGTTTTGGCTTGATTTTGTGGCTTGGTGGTGATTTTGGTGAAAAACGAAAATCATGGTTTTGGAAAACTGGCTGGACTCAATCCTCACAAATGCCTTCAAAGTGATGTGGGAGAAGTTTGGGATCAAA
Source organism: Phaseolus vulgaris (assembly GCF_051622355.1). NCBI lineage: Eukaryota > Viridiplantae > Streptophyta > Magnoliopsida > Fabales > Fabaceae > Phaseolus > Phaseolus vulgaris. The sequence continues at coordinate 55,678,947 of NC_143508.1, forward strand.
AGGAATTGATCTTGACATGGTTGGTGCATAGCCAAGTTCATGATTTTGGTGTTTTGGCTTGATTTTGTGGCTTGGTGGTGATTTTGGTGAAAAACGAAAATCATGGTTTTGGAAAAGTGGCTGGACTGAATCCTCACAAATGCCTTCAAAGTGATGTGGGAGAAGTTTGGGATCAAAAGGAATTGATCTTGACATGGTTGGTGCATAGCCAAGTTCATGATTTTGGTGTTTTGGCTTGATTTTGTGGCTTGGTGGTGATTTTGGTGAAAAACGAAAATCATGGTTTTGGAAAACTGGCTGGACTCAATCCTCACAAATGCCTTCAAAGTGATGTGGGAGAAGTTTGGGATCAAAAGGAATTGATCTTGACATGGTTGGTGCATAGCCAAGTTCATGATTTTGGTGTTTTGGCTTGATTTTGTGGCTTGGTGGTGATTTTGGTGAAAAACGAAAATCATGGTTTTGGAAAACTGGCTGGACTGAATCCTCACAAATTCCTTCAAAGTGATGTGGGAGAAGTTTGGGATCAAAAGGAATTGATCTTGACATGGTTGGTGCATAGCCAAGTTCATGATTTTGGTGTTTTGGCTTGATTTTGTGGCTTGGTGGTGATTTTGGTGAAAAACGAAAATCATGGTTTTGGAAAACTGGCTGGACTCAATCCTCACAAATGCCTTCAAAGTGATGTGGGAGAAGTTTGGGATCAAAAGGAATTGATCTTGACATGGTTGGTGCATAGCCAAGTTCATGATTTTGGTGTTTTGGCTTGATTTTGTGGCTTGGTGGTGATTTTGGTGAAAAACGAAAATCATGGTTTTGGAAAACTGGCTGGACTCAATCCTCACAAATGCCTTCAAAGTGATGTGGGAGAAGTTTGGGATCAAAAGGAATTGATCTTGACATGGTTGGTGCATAGCCAAGTTCATGATTTTGTGACTTGGTGGTGATTTTGGTGAAAAACGAAAATCATGGTTTTGGAAAACTGGCTGGACTCAATCCTCACAAATGCCTTCAAAGTGATGTGGGAGAAGTTTGGGATCAAAAGGAATTGATCTTGACATGGTTGGTGCATAGCCAAGTTCATGATTTTGTGGCTTGGTGGTGATTTTGGTGAAAAACGAAAATCATGGTTTTGGAAAACTGGCTGGACTGAATCCTCACAAATGCCTTCAAAGTGATGTGGGAGAAGTTTGGGATCAAAAGGAATTGATCTTGACATGGTTGGTGCATAGCCAAGTTCATGATTTTGTGACTTGGTGGTGATTTTGTGGCTTGGTGGTGATTTTGGTGAAAAACGAAAATCATGGTTTTGGAAAACTGGCTGGACTGAATCCTCACAAATGCCTTCAAAGTGATGTGGGAGAAGTTTGGGATCAAAAGGAATTGATCTTGACATGGTTGGTGCATAGCCAAGTTCATGATTTTGGTGTTTTGGCTTGATTTTGTGGCTTGGTGGTGATTTTGGTGAAAAACGAAAATCATGGTTTTGGAAAATTGGCTGGACTGAATCCTCACAAATGCCTTCAAAGTGATGTGGGAGAAGTTTGGGATCAAAAGGAATTGATCTTGACATGGTTGGTGCATAGCCAAGTTCATGATTTTGGTGTTTTGGCTTGATTTTGTGGCTTGGTGGTGATTTTGGTGAAAAACGAAAATCATGGTTTTGGAAAACTGGCTGGACTCAATCCTCACAAATGCCTTCAAAGTGATGTGGGAGAAGTTTGGGATCAAAAGGAATTGATCTTGACATGGTTGGTGCATAGCCAAGTTCATGATTTTGGTGTTTTGGCTTGATTTTGTGGCTTGGTGGTGATTTTGGTGAAAAACGAAAATCATGGTTTTGGAAAAGTGGCTGGACTGAATCCTCACAAATGCCTTCAAAGTGATGTGGGAGAAGTTTGGGATCAAAAGGAATTGATCTTGACATGGTTGGTGCATAGCCAAGTTCATGATTTTGGTGTTTTGGCTTGATTTTGTGGCTTGGTGGTGATTTTGGTGAAAAACGAAAATCATGGTTTTGGAAAACTGGCTGGACTGAATCCTCACAAATGCCTTCAAAGTGATGTGGGAGAAGTTTGGGATCAAAAGGAATTGATCTTGACATGGTTGGTGCATAGCCAAGTTCATGATTTTGGTGTTTTGGCTTGATTTTGTGGCTTGGTGGTGATTTTGGTGAAAAACGAAAATCATGGTTTTGGAAAACTGGCTGGACTCAATCCTCACAAATGCCTTCAAAGTGATGTGGGAGAAGTTTGGGATCAAAAGGAATTGATCTTGACATGGTTGGTGCATAGCCAAGTTCATGATTTTGGTGTTTTGGCTTGATTTTGTGGCTTGGTGGTGATTTTGGTGAAAAACGAAAATCATGGTTTTGGAAAACTGGCTGGACTCAATCCTCACAAATGCCTTCAAAGTGATGTGGGAGAAGTTTGGGATCAAAAGGAATTGATCTTGACATGGTTGGTGCATAGCCAAGTTCATGATTTTGGTGTTTTGGCTTGATTTTGTGGCTTGGTGGTGATTTTGGTGAAAAACGAAATTCATGGTTTTGGAAAACTGGCTGGACTCAATCCTCACAAATGCCTTCAAAGTGATGTGGGAGAAGTTTGGGAGCAAAAGGAATTGATCTTGACATGGTTGGTGCATAGCCAAGTGCCATGATTTTGGATTTTTGGCTTGATTTTGTGACTTGGTGGTGATTTTGGTGAAAAACGAAAATCATGGTTTTGGAAAACTGGCTGGACTCAATCCTCACAAATGCCTTCAAAGTGATGTGGGAGAAGTTTGGGAGCAAAAGGAATTGATCTTGACATGGTTGGTGCATAGCCAAGTGCCATGATTTTGGATTTTTGGCTTGATTTTGTGACTTGGTGGTGATTTTGGTGAAAAACGAAAATCATGGTTTTGGAAAACTGGCTGGACTCAATCCTCACAAATGTCTTCAAAGTGATGTGGGAGAAGTTTGGGATCAAAAGGAATTGATCTTGACATGGTTGGTGCATAGCCAAGTTCATGATTTTGTGACTTGGTGGTGATTTTGGTGAAAAACGAAAATCATGGTTTTGGAAAACTGGCTGGACTCAATCCTCACAAATGCCTTCAAAGTGATGTGGGAGAAGTTTGGGATCAAAAGGAATTGATCTTGACATGGTTGGTGCATAGCCAAGTTCATGATTTTGGTGTTTTGGCTTGATTTTGTGGCTTGGTGGTGATTTTGGTGAAAAACGAAAATCATGGTTTTGGAAAACTGGCTGGACTCAATCCTCACAAATGCCTTCAAAGTGATGTGGGAGAAGTTTGGGAGCAAAAGGAATTGATCTTGACATGGTTGGTGCATAGCCAAGTGCCATGATTTTGGATTTTTGGCTTGATTTTGTGACTTGGTGGTGATTTTGGTGAAAAACGAAAATCATGGTTTTGGAAAAGTGGCTGGACTGAATCCTCACAAATGCCTTCAAAGTGATGTGGGAGAAGTTTGGGATCAAAAGGAATTGATCTTGACATGGTTGGTGCATAGCCAAGTTCATGATTTTGGTGTTTTGGCTTGATTTTGTGGCTTGGTGGTGATTTTGGTGAAAAACGAAAATCATGGTTTTGGAAAAGTGGCTGGACTCAATCCTCACAAATGCCTTCAAAGTGATGTGGGAGAAGTTTGGGATCAAAAGGAATTGATCTTGACATGGTTGGTGCATAGCCAAGTTCATGATTTTGGTGTTTTGGCTTGATTTTGTGGCTTGGTGGTGATTTTGGTGAAAAACGAAAATCATGGTTTTGGAAAAGTGGCTGGACTGAATCCTCACAAATGCCTTCAAAGTGATGTGGGAGAAGTTTGGGATCAAAAGGAATTGATCTTGACATGGTTGGTGCATAGCCAAGTTCATGATTTTGGTGTTTTGGCTTGATTTTGTGGCTTGGTGGTGATTTTGGTGAAAAACGAAAATCATGGTTTTGGAAAACTGGCTGGACTCAATCCTCACAAATGCCTTCAAAGTGATGTGGGAGAAGTTTGGGATCAAAAGGAATTGATCTTGACATGGTTGGTGCATAGCCAAGTTCATGATTTTGGTGTTTTGGCTTGATTTTGTGGCTTGGTGGTGATTTTGGTGAAAAACGAAAATCATGGTTTTGGAAAACTGGCTGGACTCAATCCTCACAAATGTCTTCAAAGTGATGTGGGAGAAGTTTGGGATCAAAAGGAATTGATCTTGACATGGTTGGTGCATAGCCAAGTTCATGATTTTGGTGTTTTGGCTTGATTTTGTGGCTTGGTGGTGATTTTGGTGAAAAACGAAAATCATGGTTTTGGAAAACTGGCTGGACTCAATCCTCACAAATGCCTTCAAAGTGATGTGGGAGAAGTTTGGGAGCAAAAGGAATTGATCTTGACATGGTTGGTGCATAGCCAAGTGCCATGATTTTGGATTTTTGGCTTGATTTTGTGACTTGGTGGTGATTTTGGTGAAAAACGAAAATCATGGTTTTGGAAAACTGGCTGGACTGAATCCTCACAAATGCCTTCAAAGTGATGTGGGAGAAGTTTGGGATCAAAAGGAATTGATCTTGACATGGTTGGTGCATAGCCAAGTTCATGATTTTGGTGTTTTGGCTTGATTTTGTGGCTTGGTGGTGATTTTGGTGAAAAACGAAAATCATGGTTTTGGAAAAGTGGCTGGACTAAATCCTCACAAATGCCTTCAAAGTGATGTCGGAGAAGTTTGGGATCAAAAGGAATTGATCTTGACATGGTTGGTGCATAGCCAAGTTCATGATTTTGGTGTTTTGGCTTGATTTTGTGGCTTGGTGGTGATTTTGGTGAAAAACGAAAATCATGGTTTTGGAAAACTGGCTGGACTCAATCCTCACAAATGCCTTCAAAGTGATGTGGGAGAAGTTTGGGAGCAAAAGGAATTGATCTTGACATGGTTGGTGCATAGCCAAGTGCCATGATTTTGGATTTTTGGCTTGATTTTGTGACTTGGTGGTGATTTTGGTGAAAAACGAAAATCATGGTTTTGGAAAACTGGCTGGACTCAATCCTCACAAATGCCTTCAAAGTGATGTGGGAGAAGTTTGGGATCAAAAGGAATTGATCTTGACATGGTTGGTGCATAGCCAAGTGCCATGATTTTGGATTTTTGGCTTGATTTTGTGACTTGGTGGTGATTTTGGTGAAAAACGAAAATCATGGTTTTGGAAAACTGGCTGGACTGAATCCTCACAAATGCCTTCAAAGTGATGTGGGAGAAGTTTGGGATCAAAAGGAATTGATCTTGACATGGTTGGTGCATAGCCAAGTTCATGATTTTGGTGTTTTGGCTTGATTTTGTGGCTTGGTGGTGATTTTGGTGAAAAACGAAAATCATGGTTTTGGAAAAGTGGCTGGACTAAATCCTCACAAATGCCTTCAAAGTGATGTCGGAGAAGTTTGGGATCAAAAGGAATTGATCTTGACATGGTTGGTGCATAGCCAAGTTCATGATTTTGGTGTTTTGGCTTGATTTTGTGGCTTGGTGGTGATTTTGGTGAAAAACGAAAATCATGGTTTTGGAAAACTGGCTGGACTCAATCCTCACAAATGCCTTCAAAGTGATGTGGGAGAAGTTTGGGAGCAAAAGGAATTGATCTTGACATGGTTGGTGCATAGCCAAGTGCCATGATTTTGGATTTTTGGCTTGATTTTGTGACTTGGTGGTGATTTTGGTGAAAAACGAAAATCATGGTTTTGGAAAACTGGCTGGACTCAATCCTCACAAATGCCTTCAAAGTGATGTGGGAGAAGTTTGGGATCAAAAGGAATTGATCTTGGCATGGTTGGTGCATAGCCAAGTTCCAAGATTTTGGTGTTTTGGCTTGATTTTGTGACTTGGTGGTGTGCCAAGAATCATGAAATTTTCAAAGTGGTGGTTTTTGAGTTTTGTTGGTTGGAAAGTGTCACAAATGCATGCAGAATGAGGTCTAGAAAGTTTGGTATCAAAACCAAGCCATCTTGATGTGGTTTTGAATTTTTGAAATGTTGGAAAATAGAGGGTTTTGAAAAAAATTCATGAAAATTCG
>NC_143508.1:55695000-55707500 GCF_051622355.1 Phaseolus vulgaris
TGACATGGTTGGTGCATAGCAAAGTTCATGATTTTGGTGTTTTGGCTTGATTTTGTGGCTTGGTGGTGATTTTGGTGAAAAACGAAAATCATGGTTTTGGAAAACTGGCTGGACTCAATCCTCACAAATGCCTTCAAAGTGATGTGGGAGAAGTTTGGGATCAAAAGGAATTGATCTTGACATGGTTGGTGCATAGCCAAGTTCATGATTTTGTGACTTGGTGGTGATTTTGGTGAAAAACGAAAATCATGGTTTTGGAAAACTGGCTGGACTCAATCCTCACAAATGCCTTCAAAGTGATGTGGGAGAAGTTTGGGATCAAAAGGAATTGATCTTGACATGGTTGGTGCATAGCCAAGTTCATGATTTTGTGGCTTGGTGGTGATTTTGGTGAAAAACGAAAATCATGGTTTTGGAAAACTGGCTGGACTCAATCCTCACAAATGCCTTCAAAGTGATGTGGGAGAAGTTTGGGATCAAAAGGAATTGATCTTGACATGGTTGGTGCATAGCCAAGTTCATGATTTTGTGACTTGGTGGTGATTTTGTGGCTTGGTGGTGATTTTGGTGAAAAACGAAAATCATGGTTTTGGAAAACTGGCTGGACTGAATCCTCACAAATGCCTTCAAAGTGATGTGGGAGAAGTTTGGGATCAAAAGGAATTGATCTTGACATGGTTGGTGCATAGCCAAGTTCATGATTTTGGTGTTTTGGCTTGATTTTGTGGCTTGGTGGTGATTTTGGTGAAAAACGAAAATCATGGTTTTGGAAAACTGGCTGGACTGAATCCTCACAAATGCCTTCAAAGTGATGTGGGAGAAGTTTGGGATCAAAAGGAATTGATCTTGACATGGTTGGTGCATAGCCAAGTTCATGATTTTGGTGTTTTGGCTTGATTTTGTGGCTTGGTGGTGATTTTGGTGAAAAACGAAAATCATGGTTTTGGAAAACTGGCTGGACTCAATCCTCACAAATGCCTTCAAAGTGATGTGGGAGAAGTTTGGGATCAAAAGGAATTGATCTTGACATGGTTGGTGCATAGCCAAGTTCATGATTTTGGTGTTTTGGCTTGATTTTGTGGCTTGGTGGTGATTTTGGTGAAAAACGAAAATCATGGTTTTGGAAAACTGGCTGGACTCAATCCTCACAAATGCCTTCAAAGTGATGTGGGAGAAGTTTGGGATCAAAAGGAATTGATCTTGACATGGTTGGTGCATAGCAAAGTTCATGATTTTGGTGTTTTGGCTTGATTTTGTGGCTTGGTGGTGATTTTGGTGAAAAACGAAAATCATGGTTTTGGAAAAGTGGCTGGACTCAATCCTCACAAATGCCTTCAAAGTGATGTGGGAGAAGTTTGGGATCAAAAGGAATTGATCTTGACATGGTTGGTGCATAGCCAAGTTCATGATTTTGGTGTTTTGGCTTGATTTTGTGGCTTGGTGGTGATTTTGGTGAAAAACGAAAATCATGGTTTTGGAAAAGTGGCTGGACTCAATCCTCACAAATGCCTTCAAAGTGATGTGGGAGAAGTTTGGGATCAAAAGGAATTGATCTTGACATGGTTGGTGCATAGCCAAGTTCATGATTTTGGTGTTTTGGCTTGATTTTGTGGCTTGGTGGTGATTTTGGTGAAAAACGAAAATCATGGTTTTGGAAAACTGGCTGGACTCAATCCTCACAAATGCCTTCAAAGTGATGTGGGAGAAGTTTGGGATCAAAAGGAATTGATCTTGACATGGTTGGTGCATAGCCAAGTTCATGATTTTGGTGTTTTGGCTTGATTTTGTGGCTTGGTGGTGATTTTGGTGAAAAACGAAAATCATGGTTTTGGAAAACTGGCTGGACTCAATCCTCACAAATGCCTTCAAAGTGATGTGGGAGAAGTTTGGGATCAAAAGGAATTGATCTTGACATGGTTGGTGCATAGCAAAGTTCATGATTTTGGTGTTTTGGCTTGATTTTGTGGCTTGGTGGTGATTTTGGTGAAAAACGAAAATCATGGTTTTGGAAAACTGGCTGGACTCAATCCTCACAAATGCCTTCAAAGTGATGTGGGAGAAGTTTGGGATCAAAAGGAATTGATCTTGACATGGTTGGTGCATAGCCAAGTTCATGATTTTGGTGTTTTGGCTTGATTTTGTGGCTTGGTGGTGATTTTGGTGAAAAACGAAAATCATGGTTTTGGAAAAGTGGCTGGACTCAATCCTCACAAATGCCTTCAAAGTGATGTGGGAGAAGTTTGGGATCAAAAGGAATTGATCTTGACATGGTTGGTGCATAGCCAAGTTCATGATTTTGGTGTTTTGGCTTGATTTTGTGGCTTGGTGGTGATTTTGGTGAAAAACGAAAATCATGGTTTTGGAAAACTGGCTGGACTCAATCCTCACAAATGCCTTCAAAGTGATGTGGGAGAAGTTTGGGATCAAAAGGAATTGATCTTGACATGGTTGGTGCATAGCCAAGTTCATGATTTTGGTGTTTTGGCTTGATTTTGTGGCTTGGTGGTGATTTTGGTGAAAAACGAAAATCATGGTTTTGGAAAACTGGCTGGACTCAATCCTCACAAATGCCTTCAAAGTGATGTGGGAGAAGTTTGGGATCAAAAGGAATTGATCTTGACATGGTTGGTGCATAGCAAAGTTCATGATTTTGGTGTTTTGGCTTGATTTTGTGGCTTGGTGGTGATTTTGGTGAAAAACGAAAATCATGGTTTTGGAAAACTGGCTGGACTCAATCCTCACAAATGCCTTCAAAGTGATGTGGGAGAAGTTTGGGATCAAAAGGAATTGATCTTGACATGGTTGGTGCATAGCAAAGTTCATGATTTTGGTGTTTTGGCTTGATTTTGTGGCTTGGTGGTGATTTTGGTGAAAAACGAAAATCATGGTTTTGGAAAACTGGCTGGACTCAATCCTCACAAATGCCTTCAAAGTGATGTGGGAGAAGTTTGGGATCAAAAGGAATTGATCTTGACATGGTTGGTGCATAGCCAAGTTCATGATTTTGTGACTTGGTGGTGAATTTGGTGAAAAACGAAAATCATGGTTTTGGAAAACTGGCTGGACTCAATCCTCACAAATGCCTTCAAAGTGATGTGGGAGAAGTTTGGGATCAAAAGGAATTGATCTTGACATGGTTGGTGCATAGCCAAGTTCATGATTTTGTGGCTTGGTGGTGATTTTGGTGAAAAACGAAAATCATGGTTTTGGAAAACTGGCTGGACTCAATCCTCACAAATGCCTTCAAAGTGATGTGGGAGAAGTTTGGGATCAAAAGGAATTGATCTTGACATGGTTGGTGCATAGCCAAGTTCATGATTTTGTGACTTGGTGGTGATTTTGTGGCTTGGTGGTGATTTTGGTGAAAAACGAAAATCATGGTTTTGGAAAACTGGCTGGACTGAATCCTCACAAATGCCTTCAAAGTGATGTGGGAGAAGTTTGGGATCAAAAGGAATTGATCTTGACATGGTTGGTGCATAGCCAAGTTCATGATTTTGGTGTTTTGGCTTGATTTTGTGGCTTGGTGGTGATTTTGGTGAAAAACGAAAATCATGGTTTTGGAAAACTGGCTGGACTGAATCCTCACAAATGCCTTCAAAGTGATGTGGGAGAAGTTTGGGATCAAAAGGAATTGATCTTGACATGGTTGGTGCATAGCCAAGTTCATGATTTTGGTGTTTTGGCTTGATTTTGTGGCTTGGTGGTGATTTTGGTGAAAAACGAAAATCATGGTTTTGGAAAACTGGCTGGACTCAATCCTCACAAATGCCTTCAAAGTGATGTGGGAGAAGTTTGGGATCAAAAGGAATTGATCTTGACATGGTTGGTGCATAGCCAAGTTCATGATTTTGGTGTTTTGGCTTGATTTTGTGGCTTGGTGGTGATTTTGGTGAAAAACGAAAATCATGGTTTTGGAAAACTGGCTGGAATCAATCCTCACAAATGCCTTCAAAGTGATGTGGGAGAAGTTTGGGATCAAAAGGAATTGATCTTGACATGGTTGGTGCATAGCCAAGTTCATGATTTTGGTGTTTTGGCTTGATTTTGTGGCTTGGTGGTGATTTTGGTGAAAAACGAAAATCATGGTTTTGGAAAAGTGGCTGGACTGAATCCTCACAAATGCCTTCAAAGTGATGTGGGAGAAGTTTGGGATCAAAAGGAATTGATCTTGACATGGTTGGTGCATAGCCAAGTTCATGATTTTGGTGTTTTGGCTTGATTTTGTGGCTTGGTGGTGATTTTGGTGAAAAACGAAAATCATGGTTTTGGAAAAGTGGCTGGACTGAATCCTCACAAATGCCTTCAAAGTGATGTGGGAGAAGTTTGGGATCAAAAGGAATTGATCTTGACATGGTTGGTGCATAGCCAAGTTCATGATTTTGGTGTTTTGGCTTGATTTTGTGGCTTGGTGGTGATTTTGGTGAAAAACGAAAATCATGGTTTTGGAAAACTGGCTGGACTCAATCCTCACAAATGCCTTCAAAGTGATGTGGGAGAAGTTTGGGATCAAAAGGAATTGATCTTGACATGGTTGGTGCATAGCCAAGTTCATGATTTTGGTGTTTTGGCTTGATTTTGTGGCTTGGTGGTGATTTTGGTGAAAAACGAAAATCATGGTTTTGGAAAACTGGCTGGACTCAATCCTCACAAATGCCTTCAAAGTGATGTGGGAGAAGTTTGGGATCAAAAGGAATTGATCTTGACATGGTTGGTGCATAGCCAAGTTCATGATTTTGGTGTTTTGGCTTGATTTTGTGGCTTGGTGGTGATTTTGGTGAAAAACGAAAATCATGGTTTTGGAAAACTGGCTGGACTCAATCCTCACAAATGCCTTCAAAGTGATGTGGGAGAAGTTTGGGATCAAAAGGAATTGATCTTGACATGGTTGGTGCATAGCCAAGTTCATGATTTTGGTGTTTTGGCTTGATTTTGTGGCTTGGTGGTGATTTTGGTGAAAAACGAAAATCATGGTTTTGGAAAACTGGCTGGACTCAATCCTCACAAATGCCTTCAAAGTGATGTGGGAGAAGTTTGGGATCAAAAGGAATTGATCTTGACATGGTTGGTGCATAGCAAAGTTCATGATTTTGGTGTTTTGGCTTGATTTTGTGGCTTGGTGGTGATTTTGGTGAAAAACGAAAATCATGGTTTTGGAAAACTGGCTGGACTCAATCCTCACAAATGCCTTCAAAGTGATGTGGGAGAAGTTTGGGATCAAAAGGAATTGATCTTGACATGGTTGGTGCATAGCAAAGTTCATGATTTTGGTGTTTTGGCTTGATTTTGTGGCTTGGTGGTGATTTTGGTGAAAAACGAAAATCATGGTTTTGGAAAACTGGCTGGACTCAATCCTCACAAATGCCTTCAAAGTGATGTGGGAGAAGTTTGGGATCAAAAGGAATTGATCTTGACATGGTTGGTGCATAGCCAAGTTCATGATTTTGTGACTTGGTGGTGATTTTGGTGAAAAACGAAAATCATGGTTTTGGAAAACTGGCTGGACTCAATCCTCACAAATGCCTTCAAAGTGATGTGGGAGAAGTTTGGGATCAAAAGGAATTGATCTTGACATGGTTGGTGCATAGCCAAGTTCATGATTTTGTGGCTTGGTGGTGATTTTGGTGAAAAACGAAAATCATGGTTTTGGAAAACTGGCTGGACTCAATCCTCACAAATGCCTTCAAAGTGATGTGGGAGAAGTTTGGGATCAAAAGGAATTGATCTTGACATGGTTGGTGCATAGCCAAGTTCATGATTTTGTGACTTGGTGGTGATTTTGTGGCTTGGTGGTGATTTTGGTGAAAAACGAAAATCATGGTTTTGGAAAACTGGCTGGACTGAATCCTCACAAATGCCTTCAAAGTGATGTGGGAGAAGTTTGGGATCAAAAGGAATTGATCTTGACATGGTTGGTGCATAGCCAAGTTCATGATTTTGGTGTTTTGGCTTGATTTTGTGGCTTGGTGGTGATTTTGGTGAAAAACGAAAATCATGGTTTTGGAAAACTGGCTGGACTGAATCCTCACAAATGCCTTCAAAGTGATGTGGGAGAAGTTTGGGATCAAAAGGAATTGATCTTGACATGGTTGGTGCATAGCCAAGTTCATGATTTTGGTGTTTTGGCTTGATTTTGTGGCTTGGTGGTGATTTTGGTGAAAAACGAAAATCATGGTTTTGGAAAACTGGCTGGACTCAATCCTCACAAATGCCTTCAAAGTGATGTGGGAGAAGTTTGGGATCAAAAGGAATTGATCTTGACATGGTTGGTGCATAGCCAAGTTCATGATTTTGGTGTTTTGGCTTGATTTTGTGGCTTGGTGGTGATTTTGGTGAAAAACGAAAATCATGGTTTTGGAAAACTGGCTGGACTCAATCCTCACAAATGCCTTCAAAGTGATGTGGGAGAAGTTTGGGATCAAAAGGAATTGATCTTGACATGGTTGGTGCATAGCAAAGTTCATGATTTTGGTGTTTTGGCTTGATTTTGTGGCTTGGTGGTGATTTTGGTGAAAAACGAAAATCATGGTTTTGGAAAAGTGGCTGGACTCAATCCTCACAAATGCCTTCAAAGTGATGTGGGAGAAGTTTGGGATCAAAAGGAATTGATCTTGACATGGTTGGTGCATAGCCAAGTTCATGATTTTGGTGTTTTGGCTTGATTTTGTGGCTTGGTGGTGATTTTGGTGAAAAACGAAAATCATGGTTTTGGAAAAGTGGCTGGACTCAATCCTCACAAATGCCTTCAAAGTGATGTGGGAGAAGTTTGGGATCAAAAGGAATTGATCTTGACATGGTTGGTGCATAGCCAAGTTCATGATTTTGGTGTTTTGGCTTGATTTTGTGGCTTGGTGGTGATTTTGGTGAAAAACGAAAATCATGGTTTTGGAAAACTGGCTGGACTCAATCCTCACAAATGCCTTCAAAGTGATGTGGGAGAAGTTTGGGATCAAAAGGAATTGATCTTGACATGGTTGGTGCATAGCCAAGTTCATGATTTTGGTGTTTTGGCTTGATTTTGTGGCTTGGTGGTGATTTTGGTGAAAAACGAAAATCATGGTTTTGGAAAACTGGCTGGACTCAATCCTCACAAATGCCTTCAAAGTGATGTGGGAGAAGTTTGGGATCAAAAGGAATTGATCTTGACATGGTTGGTGCATAGCAAAGTTCATGATTTTGGTGTTTTGGCTTGATTTTGTGGCTTGGTGGTGATTTTGGTGAAAAACGAAAATCATGGTTTTGGAAAACTGGCTGGACTCAATCCTCACAAATGCCTTCAAAGTGATGTGGGAGAAGTTTGGGATCAAAAGGAATTGATCTTGACATGGTTGGTGCATAGCCAAGTTCATGATTTTGGTGTTTTGGCTTGATTTTGTGGCTTGGTGGTGATTTTGGTGAAAAACGAAAATCATGGTTTTGGAAAAGTGGCTGGACTCAATCCTCACAAATGCCTTCAAAGTGATGTGGGAGAAGTTTGGGATCAAAAGGAATTGATCTTGACATGGTTGGTGCATAGCCAAGTTCATGATTTTGGTGTTTTGGCTTGATTTTGTGGCTTGGTGGTGATTTTGGTGAAAAACGAAAATCATGGTTTTGGAAAACTGGCTGGACTCAATCCTCACAAATGCCTTCAAAGTGATGTGGGAGAAGTTTGGGATCAAAAGGAATTGATCTTGACATGGTTGGTGCATAGCCAAGTTCATGATTTTGGTGTTTTGGCTTGATTTTGTGGCTTGGTGGTGATTTTGGTGAAAAACGAAAATCATGGTTTTGGAAAACTGGCTGGACTCAATCCTCACAAATGCCTTCAAAGTGATGTGGGAGAAGTTTGGGATCAAAAGGAATTGATCTTGACATGGTTGGTGCATAGCAAAGTTCATGATTTTGGTGTTTTGGCTTGATTTTGTGGCTTGGTGGTGATTTTGGTGAAAAACGAAAATCATGGTTTTGGAAAACTGGCTGGACTCAATCCTCACAAATGCCTTCAAAGTGATGTGGGAGAAGTTTGGGATCAAAAGGAATTGATCTTGACATGGTTGGTGCATAGCAAAGTTCATGATTTTGGTGTTTTGGCTTGATTTTGTGGCTTGGTGGTGATTTTGGTGAAAAACGAAAATCATGGTTTTGGAAAACTGGCTGGACTCAATCCTCACAAATGCCTTCAAAGTGATGTGGGAGAAGTTTGGGATCAAAAGGAATTGATCTTGACATGGTTGGTGCATAGCCAAGTTCATGATTTTGTGACTTGGTGGTGAATTTGGTGAAAAACGAAAATCATGGTTTTGGAAAACTGGCTGGACTCAATCCTCACAAATGCCTTCAAAGTGATGTGGGAGAAGTTTGGGATCAAAAGGAATTGATCTTGACATGGTTGGTGCATAGCCAAGTTCATGATTTTGTGGCTTGGTGGTGATTTTGGTGAAAAACGAAAATCATGGTTTTGGAAAACTGGCTGGACTCAATCCTCACAAATGCCTTCAAAGTGATGTGGGAGAAGTTTGGGATCAAAAGGAATTGATCTTGACATGGTTGGTGCATAGCCAAGTTCATGATTTTGTGACTTGGTGGTGATTTTGTGGCTTGGTGGTGATTTTGGTGAAAAACGAAAATCATGGTTTTGGAAAACTGGCTGGACTGAATCCTCACAAATGCCTTCAAAGTGATGTGGGAGAAGTTTGGGATCAAAAGGAATTGATCTTGACATGGTTGGTGCATAGCCAAGTTCATGATTTTGGTGTTTTGGCTTGATTTTGTGGCTTGGTGGTGATTTTGGTGAAAAACGAAAATCATGGTTTTGGAAAACTGGCTGGACTGAATCCTCACAAATGCCTTCAAAGTGATGTGGGAGAAGTTTGGGATCAAAAGGAATTGATCTTGACATGGTTGGTGCATAGCCAAGTTCATGATTTTGGTGTTTTGGCTTGATTTTGTGGCTTGGTGGTGATTTTGGTGAAAAACGAAAATCATGGTTTTGGAAAACTGGCTGGACTCAATCCTCACAAATGCCTTCAAAGTGATGTGGGAGAAGTTTGGGATCAAAAGGAATTGATCTTGACATGGTTGGTGCATAGCCAAGTTCATGATTTTGGTGTTTTGGCTTGATTTTGTGGCTTGGTGGTGATTTTGGTGAAAAACGAAAATCATGGTTTTGGAAAACTGGCTGGAATCAATCCTCACAAATGCCTTCAAAGTGATGTGGGAGAAGTTTGGGATCAAAAGGAATTGATCTTGACATGGTTGGTGCATAGCCAAGTTCATGATTTTGGTGTTTTGGCTTGATTTTGTGGCTTGGTGGTGATTTTGGTGAAAAACGAAAATCATGGTTTTGGAAAAGTGGCTGGACTGAATCCTCACAAATGCCTTCAAAGTGATGTGGGAGAAGTTTGGGATCAAAAGGAATTGATCTTGACATGGTTGGTGCATAGCCAAGTTCATGATTTTGGTGTTTTGGCTTGATTTTGTGGCTTGGTGGTGATTTTGGTGAAAAACGAAAATCATGGTTTTGGAAAAGTGGCTGGACTGAATCCTCACAAATGCCTTCAAAGTGATGTGGGAGAAGTTTGGGATCAAAAGGAATTGATCTTGACATGGTTGGTGCATAGCCAAGTTCATGATTTTGGTGTTTTGGCTTGATTTTGTGGCTTGGTGGTGATTTTGGTGAAAAACGAAAATCATGGTTTTGGAAAACTGGCTGGACTCAATCCTCACAAATGCCTTCAAAGTGATGTGGGAGAAGTTTGGGATCAAAAGGAATTGATCTTGACATGGTTGGTGCATAGCCAAGTTCATGATTTTGGTGTTTTGGCTTGATTTTGTGGCTTGGTGGTGATTTTGGTGAAAAACGAAAATCATGGTTTTGGAAAACTGGCTGGACTCAATCCTCACAAATGCCTTCAAAGTGATGTGGGAGAAGTTTGGGATCAAAAGGAATTGATCTTGACATGGTTGGTGCATAGCCAAGTTCATGATTTTGGTGTTTTGGCTTGATTTTGTGGCTTGGTGGTGATTTTGGTGAAAAACGAAAATCATGGTTTTGGAAAACTGGCTGGACTCAATCCTCACAAATGCCTTCAAAGTGATGTGGGAGAAGTTTGGGAGCAAAAGGAATTGATCTTGACATGGTTGGTGCATAGCCAAGTGCCATGATTTTGGATTTTTGGCTTGATTTTGTGACTTGGTGGTGATTTTGGTGAAAAACGAAAATCATGGTTTTGGAAAACTGGCTGGACTCAATCCTCACAAATGCCTTCAAAGTGATGTGGGAGAAGTTTGGGATCAAAAGGAATTGATCTTGACATGGTTGGTGCATAGCCAAGTTCATGATTTTGGTGTTTTGGCTTGATTTTGTGGCTTGGTGGTGATTTTGGTGAAAAACGAAAATCATGGTTTTGGAAAACTGGCTGGACTCAATCCTCACAAATGCCTTCAAAGTGATGTGGGAGAAGTTTGGGATCAAAAGGAATTGATCTTGACATGGTTGGTGCATAGCCAAGTTCATGATTTTGGTGTTTTGGCTTGATTTTGTGGCTTGGTGGTGATTTTGGTGAAAAACGAAAATCATGGTTTTGGAAAACTGGCTGGACTCAATCCTCACAAATGCCTTCAAAGTGATGTGGGAGAAGTTTGGGATCAAAAGGAATTGATCTTGACATGGTTGGTGCATAGCCAAGTTCATGATTTTGGTGTTTTGGCTTGATTTTGTGGCTTGGTGGTGATTTTGGTGAAAAACGAAAATCATGGTTTTGGAAAACTGGCTGGACTCAATCCTCACAAATGCCTTCAAAGTGATGTGGGAGAAGTTTGGGATCAAAAGGAATTGATCTTGACATGGTTGGTGCATAGCCAAGTTCATGATTTTGGTGTTTTGGCTTGATTTTGTGGCTTGGTGGTGATTTTGGTGAAAAACGAAAATCATGGTTTTGGAAAACTGGCTGGACTCAATCCTCACAAATGCCTTCAAAGTGATGTGGGAGAAGTTTGGGAGCAAAAGGAATTGATCTTGACATGGTTGGTGCATAGCCAAGTGCCATGATTTTGGATTTTTGGCTTGATTTTGTGACTTGGTGGTGATTTTGGTGAAAAACGAAAATCATGGTTTTGGAAAACTGGCTGGACTCAATCCTCACAAATGCCTTCAAAGTGATGTGGGAGAAGTTTGGGATCAAAAGGAATTGATCTTGGCATGGTTGGTGCATAGCCAAGTTCCAAGATTTTGGTGTTTTGGCTTGATTTTGTGACTTGGTGGTGTGCCAAGAATCATGAAATTTTCAAAGTGGTGGTTTTTGAGTTTTGTTGGTTGGAAAGTGTCACAAATGCATGCAGAATGAGGTCTAGAAAGTTTGGTATCAAAACCAAGCCATCTTGATGTGGTTTTGAATTTTTGAAATGTTGGAAAATAGAGGGTTTTGAAAAAAATTCATGAAAATTCGAAACCTTGGCCAATCCTAACGAAACTTGGTGGGCACCTTCTTGATATTATTATGGGATGGACTGGAAAAAATCACGCAAAAATACGGTGTCTAGATACGTTTTTCCATTTTTCCCGATTTTCCACATTTCGGGTCTTTGGAAAAATAAAAAAAATACTTCCCCATGTCGAAAAATTCTAATTTTTTGCAGGCAATGTTGTACCATTTTTATGAGGATCCCTGCAAAAAATCTCGTGAAAATTCGTTCTCTAGGTCCCAAAACAGAACTTATGTCTACTCAAAAAAAGTGTATCTACTTGTACAAAAGTGGCTTTTGCATATTTAGCTATTATAGGGGGGGGGGGGGGTGTTCCTCAATGCAGCCAGCTCTTGCACCATGGAAAATTCTGGTGCGGTCCCTTCATTCCCCCCTGTTTTGGCTTGCTTTGTGGTGGGGCAAGTCAAAACGCCCACACATGGGTGATCCACCAACTTGGGTTGGTGTCACCCGTTGTGGGCGGCGGCATGGTGGTGGCCGCCGTCGGTTCCGGCCGACTGACCCGGTGGGAAAAAATGTGAATCTGTTATGTGGATTTGTGGCACGCTGGTGGGATTTTCGTTGTGTGGCTCATTTCTAGACTTGTGAGCATCACGAAGGGGGTATGGCTTCCAACCGTTCGCGGGGAAGGGGCCATCATGTCTGGCTTGCTGCCGGCCGGGGGGGTAATGTCATCAGTCAGCGTCCGCTTGGGCTCACATTTGTGCTGGTTACGCCCAGGGTCATGTGGTTGATATTGAGGGCTTTATTACTCTCGGTCCAGTAGCGCGCGGCCACCACAGGGAAGGCACGGCCTCATCCGCGTGGCTTCTCCCTCACGAGCATCTTGGCGATCCGCCACGGTGGTCGTGCTGGAGAAGAAGCACGGATGAGACGGGTTGGAACTGTGGCCCGGTGCGATCGGGGAAGATTTGTTCCACGCAAATCGTTGGGTGGCTTATTCGAAGACTTGTGAGCATCACGAAGGGGGTATGGCTTCCAACCGTTCGCGGGGAAGGGGCCATCATGTCTGGCTTGCTGCCGGGCGGGGGGGA
>NC_143508.1:55717500-55720000 GCF_051622355.1 Phaseolus vulgaris
CTCAATCCTCACAAATGCCTTCAAAGTGATGTGGGAGAAGTTTGGGATCAAAAGGAATTGATCTTGACATGGTTGGTGCATAGCCAAGTTCATGATTTTGGTGTTTTGGCTTGATTTTGTGGCTTGGTGGTGATTTTGGTGAAAAACGAAAATCATGGTTTTGGAAAACTGGCTGGACTCAATCCTCACAAATGCCTTCAAAGTGATGTGGGAGAAGTTTGGGAGCAAAAGGAATTGATCTTGACATGGTTGGTGCATAGCCAAGTGCCATGATTTTGGTGTTTTGGCTTGATTTTGTGGCTTGGTGGTGATTTTGGTGAAAAACGAAAATCATGGTTTTGGAAAACTGGCTGGACTCAATCCTCACAAATGCCTTCAAAGTGATGTGGGAGAAGTTTGGGATCAAAAGGAATTGATCTTGACATGGTTGGTGCATAGCCAAGTTCATGATTTTGGTGTTTTGGCTTGATTTTGTGGCTTGGTGGTGATTTTGGTGAAAAACGAAAATCATGGTTTTGGAAAACTGGCTGGACTCAATCCTCACAAATGCCTTCAAAGTGATGTGGGAGAAGTTTGGGATCAAAAGGAATTGATCTTGACATGGTTGGTGCATAGCCAAGTTCATGATTTTGGTGTTTTGGCTTGATTTTGTGGCTTGGTGGTGATTTTGGTGAAAAACGAAAATCATGGTTTTGGAAAAGTGGCTGGACTGAATCCTCACAAATGCCTTCAAAGTGATGTGGGAGAAGTTTGGGATCAAAAGGAATTGATCTTGACATGGTTGGTGCATAGCCAAGTTCATGATTTTGGTGTTTTGGCTTGATTTTGTGGCTTGGTGGTGATTTTGGTGAAAAACGAAAATCATGGTTTTGGAAAAGTGGCTGGACTCAATCCTCACAAATGCCTTCAAAGTGATGTGGGAGAAGTTTGGGATCAAAAGGAATTGATCTTGACATGGTTGGTGCATAGCCAAGTTCATGATTTTGGTGTTTTGGCTTGATTTTGTGGCTTGGTGGTGATTTTGGTGAAAAACGAAAATCATGGTTTTGGAAAAGTGGCTGGACTGAATCCTCACAAATGCCTTCAAAGTGATGTGGGAGAAGTTTGGGATCAAAAGGAATTGATCTTGACATGGTTGGTGCATAGCCAAGTTCATGATTTTGGTGTTTTGGCTTGATTTTGTGGCTTGGTGGTGATTTTGGTGAAAAACGAAAATCATGGTTTTGGAAAACTGGCTGGACTCAATCCTCACAAATGCCTTCAAAGTGATGTGGGAGAAGTTTGGGATCAAAAGGAATTGATCTTGACATGGTTAGTGCATAGCCAAGTTCATGATTTTGGTGTTTTGGCTTGATTTTGTGGCTTGGTGGTGATTTTGGTGAAAAACGAAAATCATGGTTTTGGAAAAGTGGCTGGACTCAATCCTCACAAATGCCTTCAAAGTGATGTGGGAGAAGTTTGGGATCAAAAGGAATTGATCTTGACATGGTTGGTGCATAGCCAAGTTCATGATTTTGGTGTTTTGGCTTGATTTTGTGGCTTGGTGGTGATTTTGGTGAAAAACGAAAATCATGGTTTTGGAAAACTGGCTGGACTCAATCCTCACAAATGCCTTCAAAGTGATGTGGGAGAAGTTTGGGAGCAAAAGGAATTGATCTTGACATGGTTGGTGCATAGCCAAGTGCCATGATTTTGGATTTTTGGCTTGATTTTGTGACTTGGTGGTGATTTTGGTGAAAAACGAAAATCATGGTTTTGGAAAACTGGCTGGACTCAATCCTCACAAATGCTTTCAAAGTGATGTGGGAGAAGTTTGGGATCAAAAGGAATTGATCTTGACATGGTTGGTGCATAGCCAAGTTCATGATTTTGGTGTTTTGGCTTGATTTTGTGGCTTGGTGGTGATTTTGGTGAAAAACGAAAATCATGGTTTTGGAAAAGTGGCTGGACTCAATCCTCACAAATGCCTTCAAAGTGATGTGGGAGAAGTTTGGGATCAAAAGGAATTGATCTTGACATGGTTGGTGCATAGCCAAGTTCATGATTTTGGTGTTTTGGCTTGATTTTGTGGCTTGGTGGTGATTTTGGTGAAAAACGAAAATCATGGTTTTGGAAAACTGGCTGGACTCAATCCTCACAAATGCCTTCAAAGTGATGTGGGAGAAGTTTGGGATCAAAAGGAATTGATCTTGACATGGTTGGTGCATAGCCAAGTTCATGATTTTGGTGTTTTGGCTTGATTTTGTGGCTTGGTGGTGATTTTGGTGAAAAACGAAAATCATGGTTTTGGAAAACTGGCTGGACTCAATCCTCACAAATGCCTTCAAAGTGATGTGGGAGAAGTTTGGGAGCAAAAGGAATTGATCTAGACATGGTTGGTGCATAGCCAAGTGCCATGATTTTGGATTTTTGGCTTGATTTTGTGACTTGGTGGTGATTTTGGTGAAAAACGAAAATCATGGTTTTGGAAAACTGGCTGGACTCAATCCTCACAAATGCC
>NC_143508.1:55730000-55745000 GCF_051622355.1 Phaseolus vulgaris
AATGCCTTCAAAGTGATGTGGGAGAAGTTTGGGATCAAAAGGAATTGATCTTGACATGGTTGGTGCATAGCCAAGTTCATGATTTTGGTGTTTTGGCTTGATTTTGTGGCTTGGTGGTGATTTTGGTGAAAAACGAAAATCATGGTTTTGGAAAACTGGCTGGACTCAATCCTCACAAATGCCTTCAAAGTGATGTGGGAGAAGTTTGGGATCAAAAGGAATTGATCTTGACATGGTTGGTGCATAGCCAAGTTCATGATTTTGGTGTTTTGGCTTGATTTTGTGGCTTGGTGGTGATTTTGGTGAAAAACGAAAATCATGGTTTTGGAAAACTGGCTGGACTCAATCCTCACAAATGCCTTCAAAGTGATGTGGGAGAAGTTTGGGATCAAAAGGAATTGATCTTGACATGGTTGGTGCATAGCCAAGTTCATGATTTTGGTGTTTTGGCTTGATTTTGTGGCTTGGTGGTGATTTTGGTGAAAAACGAAAATCATGGTTTTGGAAAAGTGGCTGGACTGAATCCTCACAAATGCCTTCAAAGTGATGTGGGAGAAGTTTGGGATCAAAAGGAATTGATCTTGACATGGTTGGTGCATAGCCAAGTTCATGATTTTGGTGTTTTGGCTTGATTTTGTGGCTTGGTGGTGATTTTGGTGAAAAACGAAAATCATGGTTTTGGAAAAGTGGCTGGACTGAATCCTCACAAATGCCTTCAAAGTGATGTGGGAGAAGTTTGGGATCAAAAGGAATTGATCTTGACATGGTTGGTGCATAGCCAAGTTCATGATTTTGGTGTTTTGGCTTGATTTTGTGGCTTGGTGGTGATTTTGGTGAAAAACGAAAATCATGGTTTTGGAAAACTGGCTGGACTCAATCCTCACAAATGCCTTCAAAGTGATGTGGGAGAAGTTTGGGATCAAAAGGAATTGATCTTGACATGGTTGGTGCATAGCCAAGTTCATGATTTTGGTGTTTTGGCTTGATTTTGTGGCTTGGTGGTGATTTTGGTGAAAAACGAAAATCATGGTTTTGGAAAACTGGCTGGACTCAATCCTCACAAATGCCTTCAAAGTGATGTGGGAGAAGTTTGGGATCAAAAGGAATTGATCTTGACATGGTTGGTGCATAGCCAAGTTCATGATTTTGGTGTTTTGGCTTGATTTTGTGGCTTGGTGGTGATTTTGGTGAAAAACGAAAATCATGGTTTTGGAAAACTGGCTGGACTCAATCCTCACAAATGCCTTCAAAGTGATGTGGGAGAAGTTTGGGAGCAAAAGGAATTGATCTTGACATGGTTGGTGCATAGCCAAGTGCCATGATTTTGGATTTTTGGCTTGATTTTGTGACTTGGTGGTGATTTTGGTGAAAAACGAAAATCATGGTTTTGGAAAACTGGCTGGACTCAATCCTCACAAATGCCTTCAAAGTGATGTGGGAGAAGTTTGGGATCAAAAGGAATTGATCTTGACATGGTTGGTGCATAGCCAAGTTCATGATTTTGGTGTTTTGGCTTGATTTTGTGGCTTGGTGGTGATTTTGGTGAAAAACGAAAATCATGGTTTTGGAAAAGTGGCTGGACTGAATCCTCACAAATGCCTTCAAAGTGATGTGGGAGAAGTTTGGGATCAAAAGGAATTGATCTTGACATGGTTGGTGCATAGCCAAGTTCATGATTTTGGTGTTTTGGCTTGATTTTGTGGCTTGGTGGTGATTTTGGTGAAAAACGAAAATCATGGTTTTGGAAAACTGGCTGGACTCAATCCTCACAAATGCCTTCAAAGTGATGTGGGAGAAGTTTGGGATCAAAAGGAATTGATCTTGACATGGTTGGTGCATAGCCAAGTTCATGATTTTGTGACTTGGTGGTGATTTTGTGGCTTGGTGGTGATTTTGGTGAAAAACGAAAATCATGGTTTTGGAAAACTGGCTGGACTGAATCCTCACAAATGCCTTCAAAGTGATGTGGGAGAAGTTTGGGATCAAAAGGAATTGATCTTGACATGGTTGGTGCATAGCCAAGTTCATGATTT
Source organism: Phaseolus vulgaris (assembly GCF_051622355.1). NCBI lineage: Eukaryota > Viridiplantae > Streptophyta > Magnoliopsida > Fabales > Fabaceae > Phaseolus > Phaseolus vulgaris. The sequence goes on from NC_143508.1 coordinate 55,732,034, forward strand.
TGGTGTTTTGGCTTGATTTTGTGGCTTGGTGGTGATTTTGGTGAAAAACGAAAATCATGGTTTTGGAAAACTGGCTGGACTGAATCCTCACAAATGCCTTCAAAGTGATGTGGGAGAAGTTTGGGATCAAAAGGAATTGATCTTGACATGGTTGGTGCATAGCCAAGTTCATGATTTTGGTGTTTTGGCTTGATTTTGTGGCTTGGTGGTGATTTTGGTGAAAAACGAAAATCATGGTTTTGGAAAACTGGCTGGACTCAATCCTCACAAATGCCTTCAAAGTGATGTGGGAGAAGTTTGGGATCAAAAGGAATTGATCTTGACATGGTTGGTGCATAGCCAAGTTCATGATTTTGGTGTTTTGGCTTGATTTTGTGGCTTGGTGGTGATTTTGGTGAAAAACGAAAATCATGGTTTTGGAAAACTGGCTGGACTCAATCCTCACAAATGCCTTCAAAGTGATGTGGGAGAAGTTTGGGATCAAAAGGAATTGATCTTGACATGGTTGGTGCATAGCCAAGTTCATGATTTTGTGACTTGGTGGTGATTTTGTGGCTTGGTGGTGATTTTGGTGAAAAACGAAAATCATGGTTTTGGAAAACTGGCTGGACTGAATCCTCACAAATGCCTTCAAAGTGATGTGGGAGAAGTTTGGGATCAAAAGGAATTGATCTTGACATGGTTGGTGCATAGCCAAGTTCATGATTTTGGTGTTTTGGCTTGATTTTGTGGCTTGGTGGTGATTTTGGTGAAAAACGAAAATCATGGTTTTGGAAAACTGGCTGGACTGAATCCTCACAAATGCCTTCAAAGTGATGTGGGAGAAGTTTGGGATCAAAAGGAATTGATCTTGACATGGTTGGTGCATAGCCAAGTTCATGATTTTGGTGTTTTGGCTTGATTTTGTGGCTTGGTGGTGATTTTGGTGAAAAACGAAAATCATGGTTTTGGAAAACTGGCTGGACTCAATCCTCACAAATGCCTTCAAAGTGATGTGGGAGAAGTTTGGGATCAAAAGGAATTGATCTTGACATGGTTGGTGCATAGCCAAGTTCATGATTTTGGTGTTTTGGCTTGATTTTGTGGCTTGGTGGTGATTTTGGTGAAAAACGAAAATCATGGTTTTGGAAAACTGGCTGGACTCAATCCTCACAAATGCCTTCAAAGTGATGTGGGAGAAGTTTGGGATCAAAAGGAATTGATCTTGACATGGTTGGTGCATAGCAAAGTTCATGATTTTGGTGTTTTGGCTTGATTTTGTGGCTTGGTGGTGATTTTGGTGAAAAACGAAAATCATGGTTTTGGAAAAGTGGCTGGACTCAATCCTCACAAATGCCTTCAAAGTGATGTGGGAGAAGTTTGGGATCAAAAGGAATTGATCTTGACATGGTTGGTGCATAGCCAAGTTCATGATTTTGGTGTTTTGGCTTGATTTTGTGGCTTGGTGGTGATTTTGGTGAAAAACGAAAATCATGGTTTTGGAAAAGTGGCTGGACTGAATCCTCACAAATGCCTTCAAAGTGATGTGGGAGAAGTTTGGGATCAAAAGGAATTGATCTTGACATGGTTGGTGCATAGCCAAGTTCATGATTTTGGTGTTTTGGCTTGATTTTGTGGCTTGGTGGTGATTTTGGTGAAAAACGAAAATCATGGTTTTGGAAAAGTGGCTGGACTCAATCCTCACAAATGCCTTCAAAGTGATGTGGGAGAAGTTTGGGATCAAAAGGAATTGATCTTGACATGGTTGGTGCATAGCCAAGTTCATGATTTTGGTGTTTTGGCTTGATTTTGTGGCTTGGTGGTGATTTTGGTGAAAAACGAAAATCATGGTTTTGGAAAACTGGCTGGACTCAATCCTCACAAATGCCTTCAAAGTGATGTGGGAGAAGTTTGGGATCAAAAGGAATTGATCTTGACATGGTTGGTGCATAGCCAAGTTCATGATTTTGGTGTTTTGGCTTGATTTTGTGGCTTGGTGGTGATTTTGGTGAAAAACGAAAATCATGGTTTTGGAAAACTGGCTGGACTCAATCCTCACAAATGCCTTCAAAGTGATGTGGGAGAAGTTTGGGAGCAAAAGGAATTGATCTTGACATGGTTGGTGCATAGCCAAGTGCCATGATTTTGGATTTTTGGCTTGATTTTGTGACTTGGTGGTGATTTTGGTGAAAAACGAAAATCATGGTTTTGGAAAACTGGCTGGACTCAATCCTCACAAATGCCTTCAAAGTGATGTGGGAGAAGTTTGGGATCAAAAGGAATTGATCTTGACATGGTTGGTGCATAGCCAAGTTCATGATTTTGGTGTTTTGGCTTGATTTTGTGGCTTGGTGGTGATTTTGGTGAAAAACGAAAATCATGGTTTTGGAAAACTGGCTGGACTGAATCCTCACAAATGCCTTCAAAGTGATGTGGGAGAAGTTTGGGATCAAAAGGAATTGATCTTGACATGGTTGGTGCATAGCCAAGTTCATGATTTTGGTGTTTTGGCTTGATTTTGTGGCTTGGTGGTGATTTTGGTGAAAAACGAAAATCATGGTTTTGGAAAACTGGCTGGACTCAATCCTCACAAATGCCTTCAAAGTGATGTGGGAGAAGTTTGGGATCAAAAGGAATTGATCTTGACATGGTTGGTGCATAGCCAAGTTCATGATTTTGGTGTTTTGGCTTGATTTTGTGGCTTGGTGGTGATTTTGGTGAAAAACGAAAATCATGGTTTTGGAAAACTGGCTGGACTCAATCCTCACAAATGCCTTCAAAGTGATGTGGGAGAAGTTTGGGATCAAAAGGAATTGATCTTGACATGGTTGGTGCATAGCCAAGTTCATGATTTTGGTGTTTTGGCTTGATTTTGTGGCTTGGTGGTGATTTTGGTGAAAAACGAAAATCATGGTTTTGGAAAACTGGCTGGACTCAATCCTCACAAATGCCTTCAAAGTGATGTGGGAGAAGTTTGGGAGCAAAAGGAATTGATCTTGACATGGTTGGTGCATAGCCAAGTGCCATGATTTTGGATTTTTGGCTTGATTTTGTGACTTGGTGGTGATTTTGGTGAAAAACGAAAATCATGGTTTTGGAAAACTGGCTGGACTCAATCCTCACAAATGCCTTCAAAGTGATGTGGGAGAAGTTTGGGATCAAAAGGAATTGATCTTGACATGGTTGGTGCATAGCCAAGTTCATGATTTTGGTGTTTTGGCTTGATTTTGTGGCTTGGTGGTGATTTTGGTGAAAAACGAAAATCATGGTTTTGGAAAAGTGGCTGGACTGAATCCTCACAAATGCCTTCAAAGTGATGTGGGAGAAGTTTGGGATCAAAAGGAATTGATCTTGACATGGTTGGTGCATAGCCAAGTTCATGATTTTGGTGTTTTGGCTTGATTTTGTGGCTTGGTGGTGATTTTGGTGAAAAACGAAAATCATGGTTTTGGAAAAGTGGCTGGACTGAATCCTCACAAATGCCTTCAAAGTGATGTGGGAGAAGTTTGGGATCAAAAGGAATTGATCTTGACATGGTTGGTGCATAGCCAAGTTCATGATTTTGTGACTTGGTGGTGATTTTGTGGCTTGGTGGTGATTTTGGTGAAAAACGAAAATCATGGTTTTGGAAAACTGGCTGGACTGAATCCTCACAAATGCCTTCAAAGTGATGTGGGAGAAGTTTGGGATCAAAAGGAATTGATCTTGACATGGTTGGTGCATAGCCAAGTTCATGATTTTGGTGTTTTGGCTTCATTTTGTGGCTTGGTGGTGATTTTGGTGAAAAACGAAAATCATGGTTTTGGAAAACTGGCTGGACTCAATCCTCACAAATGCCTTCAAAGTGATGTGGGAGAAGTTTGGGATCAAAAGGAATTGATCTTGACATGGTTGGTGCATAGCCAAGTTCATGATTTTGTGACTTGGTGGTGATTTTGTGGCTTGGTGGTGATTTTGGTGAAAAACGAAAATCATGGTTTTGGAAAACTGGCTGGACTGAATCCTCACAAATGCCTTCAAAGTGATGTGGGAGAAGTTTGGGATCAAAAGGAATTGATCTTGACATGGTTGGTGCATAGCCAAGTTCATGATTTTGGTGTTTTGGCTTGATTTTGTGGCTTGGTGGTGATTTTGGTGAAAAACGAAAATCATGGTTTTGGAAAACTGGCTGGACTCAATCCTCACAAATGCCTTCAAAGTGATGTGGGAGAAGTTTGGGATCAAAAGGAATTGATCTTGACATGGTTGGTGCATAGCCAAGTTCATGATTTTGGTGTTTTGGCTTGATTTTGTGGCTTGGTGGTGATTTTGGTGAAAAACGAAAATCATGGTTTTGGAAAAGTGGCTGGACTCAATCCTCACAAATGCCTTCAAAGTGATGTGGGAGAAGTTTGGGATCAAAAGGAATTGATCTTGACATGGTTGGTGCATAGCCAAGTTCATGATTTTGGTGTTTTGGCTTGATTTTGTGGCTTGGTGGTGATTTTGGTGAAAAACGAAAATCATGGTTTTGGAAAACTGGCTGGACTCAATCCTCACAAATGCCTTCAAAGTGATGTGGGAGAAGTTTGGGATCAAAAGGAATTGATCTTGACATGGTTGGTGCATAGCCAAGTTCATGATTTTGGTGTTTTGGCTTGATTTTGTGGCTTGGTGGTGATTTTGGTGAAAAACGAAAATCATGGTTTTGGAAAAGTGGCTGGACTGAATCCTCACAAATGCCTTCAAAGTGATGTGGGAGAAGTTTGGGATCAAAAGGAATTGATCTTGACATGGTTGGTGCATAGCCAAGTTCATGATTTTGGTGTTTTGGCTTGATTTTGTGGCTTGGTGGTGATTTTGGTGAAAAACGAAAATCATGGTTTTGGAAAAGTGGCTGGACTCAATCCTCACAAATGCCTTCAAAGTGATGTGGGAGAAGTTTGGGATCAAAAGGAATTGATCTTGACATGGTTGGTGCATAGCCAAGTTCATGATTTTGGTGTTTTGGCTTGATTTTGTGGCTTGGTGGTGATTTTGGTGAAAAACGAAAATCATGGTTTTGGAAAAGTGGCTGGACTGAATCCTCACAAATGCCTTCAAAGTGATGTGGGAGAAGTTTGGGATCAAAAGGAATTGATCTTGACATGGTTGGTGCATAGCCAAGTTCATGATTTTGGTGTTTTGGCTTGATTTTGTGGCTTGGTGGTGATTTTGGTGAAAAACGAAAATCATGGTTTTGGAAAACTGGCTGGACTCAATCCTCACAAATGCCTTCAAAGTGATGTGGGAGAAGTTTGGGATCAAAAGGAATTGATCTTGACATGGTTGGTGCATAGCCAAGTTCATGATTTTGGTGTTTTGGCTTGATTTTGTGGCTTGGTGGTGATTTTGGTGAAAAACGAAAATCATGGTTTTGGAAAACTGGCTGGACTCAATCCTCACAAATGCCTTCAAAGTGATGTGGGAGAAGTTTGGGATCAAAAGGAATTGATCTTGACATGGTTGGTGCATAGCCAAGTTCATGATTTTGGTGTTTTGGCTTGATTTTGTGGCTTGGTGGTGATTTTGGTGAAAAACGAAAATCATGGTTTTGGAAAACTGGCTGGACTCAATCCTCACAAATGCCTTCAAAGTGATGTGGGAGAAGTTTGGGAGCAAAAGGAATTGATCTTGACATGGTTGGTGCATAGCCAAGTGCCATGATTTTGGATTTTTGGCTTGATTTTGTGACTTGGTGGTGATTTTGGTGAAAAACGAAAATCATGGTTTTGGAAAACTGGCTGGACTCAATCCTCACAAATGCCTTCAAAGTGATGTGGGAGAAGTTTGGGATCAAAAGGAATTGATCTTGACATGGTTGGTGCATAGCCAAGTTCATGATTTTGGTGTTTTGGCTTGATTTTGTGGCTTGGTGGTGATTTTGGTGAAAAACGAAAATCATGGTTTTGGAAAAGTGGCTGGACTGAATCCTCACAAATGCCTTCAAAGTGATGTGGGAGAAGTTTGGGATCAAAAGGAATTGATCTTGACATGGTTGGTGCATAGCCAAGTTCATGATTTTGGTGTTTTGGCTTGATTTTGTGGCTTGGTGGTGATTTTGGTGAAAAACGAAAATCATGGTTTTGGAAAAGTGGCTGGACTGAATCCTCACAAATGCCTTCAAAGTGATGTGGGAGAAGTTTGGGATCAAAAGGAATTGATCTTGACATGGTTGGTGCATAGCCAAGTTCATGATTTTGGTGTTTTGGCTTGATTTTGTGGCTTGGTGGTCATTTTGGTGAAAAACGAAAATCATGGTTTTGGAAAAGTGGCTGGACTCAATCCTCACAAATGCCTTCAAAGTGATGTGGGAGAAGTTTGGGATCAAAAGGAATTGATCTTGACATGGTTGGTGCATAGCCAAGTTCATGATTTTGGTGTTTTGGCTTGATTTTGTGGCTTGGTGGTGATTTTGGTGAAAAACGAAAATCATGGTTTTGGAAAAGTGGCTGGACTGAATCCTCACAAATGCCTTCAAAGTGATGTGGGAGAAGTTTGGGATCAAAAGGAATTGATCTTGACATGGTTGGTGCATAGCCAAGTTCATGATTTTGGTGTTTTGGCTTGATTTTGTGGCTTGGTGGTGATTTTGGTGAAAAACGAAAATCATGGTTTTGGAAAAGTGGCTGGACTCAATCCTCACAAATGCCTTCAAAGTGATGTGGGAGAAGTTTGGGATCAAAAGGAATTGATCTTGACATGGTTGGTGCATAGCCAAGTTCATGATTTTGGTGTTTTGGCTTGATTTTGTGGCTTGGTGGTGATTTTGGTGAAAAACGAAAATCATGGTTTTGGAAAAGTGGCTGGACTGAATCCTCACAAATGCCTTCAAAGTGATGTGGGAGAAGTTTGGGATCAAAAGGAATTGATCTTGACATGGTTGGTGCATAGCCAAGTTCATGATTTTGGTGTTTTGGCTTGATTTTGTGGCTTGGTGGTGATTTTGGTGAAAAACGAAAATCATGGTTTTGGAAAACTGGCTGGACTCAATCCTCACAAATGCCTTCAAAGTGATGTGGGAGAAGTTTGGGATCAAAAGGAATTGATCTTGACATGGTTGGTGCATAGCCAAGTTCATGATTTTGGTGTTTTGGCTTGATTTTGTGGCTTGGTGGTGATTTTGGTGAAAAACGAAAATCATGGTTTTGGAAAACTGGCTGGACTCAATCCTCACAAATGCCTTCAAAGTGATGTGGGAGAAGTTTGGGATCAAAAGGAATTGATCTTGACATGGTTGGTGCATAGCCAAGTTCATGATTTTGGTGTTTTGGCTTGATTTTGTGGCTTGGTGGTGATTTTGGTGAAAAACGAAAATCATGGTTTTGGAAAACTGGCTGGACTCAATCCTCACAAATGCCTTCAAAGTGATGTGGGAGAAGTTTGGGAGCAAAAGGAATTGATCTTGACATGGTTGGTGCATAGCCAAGTGCCATGATTTTGGATTTTTGGCTTGATTTTGTGACTTGGTGGTGATTTTGGTGAAAAACGAAAATCATGGTTTTGGAAAACTGGCTGGACTCAATCCTCACAAATGCCTTCAAAGTGATGTGGGAGAAGTTTGGGATCAAAAGGAATTGATCTTGACATGGTTGGTGCATAGCCAAGTTCATGATTTTGGTGTTTTGGCTTGATTTTGTGGCTTGGTGGTGATTTTGGTGAAAAACGAAAATCATGGTTTTGGAAAAGTGGCTGGACTGAATCCTCACAAATGCCTTCAAAGTGATGTGGGAGAAGTTTGGGATCAAAAGGAATTGATCTTGACATGGTTGGTGCATAGCCAAGTTCATGATTTTGGTGTTTTGGCTTGATTTTGTGGCTTGGTGGTGATTTTGGTGAAAAACGAAAATCATGGTTTTGGAAAACTGGCTGGACTCAATCCTCACAAATGCCTTCAAAGTGATGTGGGAGAAGTTTGGGATCAAAAGGAATTGATCTTGACATGGTTGGTGCATAGCCAAGTTCATGATTTTGGTGTTTTGGCTTGATTTTGTGGCTTGGTGGTGATTTTGGTGAAAAACGAAAATCATGGTTTTGGAAAACTGGCTGGACTCAATCCTCACAAATGCCTTCAAAGTGATGTGGGAGAAGTTTGGGATCAAAAGGAATTGATCTTGACATGGTTGGTGCATAGCCAAGTTCATGATTTTGGTGTTTTGGCTTGATTTTGTGGCTTGGTGGTGATTTTGGTGAAAAACGAAAATCATGGTTTTGGAAAACTGGCTGGACTCAATCCTCACAAATGCCTTCAAAGTGATGTGGGAGAAGTTTGGGAGCAAAAGGAATTGATCTTGACATGGTTGGTGCATAGCCAAGTGCCATGATTTTGGATTTTTGGCTTGATTTTGTGACTTGGTGGTGATTTTGGTGAAAAACGAAAATCATGGTTTTGGAAAACTGGCTGGACTCAATCCTCACAAATGCCTTCAAAGTGATGTGGGAGAAGTTTGGGATCAAAAGGAATTGATCTTGACATGGTTGGTGCATAGCCAAGTTCATGATTTTGGTGTTTTGGCTTGATTTTGTGGCTTGGTGGTGATTTTGGTGAAAAACGAAAATCATGGTTTTGGAAAAGTGGCTGGACTCAATCCTCACAAATGCCTTCAAAGTGATGTGGGAGAAGTTTGGGATCAAAAGGAATTGATCTTGACATGGTTGGTGCATAGCCAAGTTCATGATTTTGGTGTTTTGGCTTGATTTTGTGGCTTGGTGGTGATTTTGGTGAAAAACGAAAATCATGGTTTTGGAAAACTGGCTGGACTCAATCCTCACAAATGCCTTCAAAGTGATGTGGGAGAAGTTTGGGATCAAAAGGAATTGATCTTGACATGGTTGGTGCATAGCCAAGTTCATGATTTTGGTGTTTTGGCTTGATTTTGTGGCTTGGTGGTGATTTTGGTGAAAAACGAAAATCATGGTTTTGGAAAAGTGGCTGGACTGAATCCTCACAAATGCCTTCAAAGTGATGTGGGAGAAGTTTGGGATCAAAAGGAATTGATCTTGACATGGTTGGTGCATAGCCAAGTTCATGATTTTGGTGTTTTGGCTTGATTTTGTGGCTTGGTGGTGATTTTGGTGAAAAACGAAAATCATGGTTTTGGAAAAGTGGCTGGACTGAATCCTCACAAATGCCTTCAAAGTGATGTGGGAGAAGTTTGGGATCAAAAGGAATTGATCTTGACATGGTTGGTGCATAGCCAAGTTCATGATTTTGGTGTTTTGGCTTGATTTTGTGGCTTGGTGGTCATTTTGGTGAAAAACGAAAATCATGGTTTTGGAAAAGTGGCTGGACTCAATCCTCACAAATGCCTTCAAAGTGATGTGGGAGAAGTTTGGGATCAAAAGGAATTGATCTTGACATGGTTGGTGCATAGCCAAGTTCATGATTTTGGTGTTTTGGCTTGATTTTGTGGCTTGGTGGTGATTTTGGTGAAAAACGAAAATCATGGTTTTGGAAAACTGGCTGGACTCAATCCTCACAAATGCCTTCAAAGTGATGTGGGAGAAGTTTGGGATCAAAAGGAATTGATCTTGACATGGTTGGTGCATAGCCAAGTTCATGATTTTGGTGTTTTGGCTTGATTTTGTGGCTTGGTGGTGATTTTGGTGAAAAACGAAAATCATGGTTTTGGAAAAGTGGCTGGACTCAATCCTCACAAATGCCTTCAAAGTGATGTGGGAGAAGTTTGGGATCAAAAGGAATTGATCTTGACATGGTTGGTGCATAGCCAAGTTCATGATTTTGGTGTTTTGGCTTGATTTTGTGGCTTGGTGGTGATTTTGGTGAAAAACGAAAATCATGGTTTTGGAAAACTGGCTGGACTCAATCCTCACAAATGCCTTCAAAGTGATGTGGGAGAAGTTTGGGATCAAAAGGAATTGATCTTGACATGGTTGGTGCATAGCCAAGTTCATGATTTTGGTGTTTTGGCTTGATTTTGTGGCTTGGTGGTGATTTTGGTGAAAAACGAAAATCATGGTTTTGGAAAAGTGGCTGGACTGAATCCTCACAAATGCCTTCAAAGTGATGTGGGAGAAGTTTGGGATCAAAAGGAATTGATCTTGACATGGTTGGTGCATAGCCAAGTTCATGATTTTGGTGTTTTGGCTTGATTTTGTGGCTTGGTGGTGATTTTGGTGAAAAACGAAAATCATGGTTTTGGAAAAGTGGCTGGACTGAATCCTCACAAATGCCTTCAAAGTGATGTGGGAGAAGTTTGGGATCAAAAGGAATTGATCTTGACATGGTTGGTGCATAGCCAAGTTCATGATTTTGGTGTTTTGGCTTGATTTTGTGGCTTGGTGGTCATTTTGGTGAAAAACGAAAATCATGGTTTTGGAAAAGTGGCTGGACTCAATCCTCACAAATGCCTTCAAAGTGATGTGGGAGAAGTTTGGGATCAAAAGGAATTGATCTTGACATGGTTGGTGCATAGCCAAGTTCATGATTTTGGTGTTTTGGCTTGATTTTGTGGCTTGGTGGTGATTTTGGTGAAAAACGAAAATCATGGTTTTGGAAAAGTGGCTGGACTGAATCCTCACAAATGCCTTCAAAGTGATGTGGGAGAAGTTTGGGATCAAAAGGAATTGATCTTGACATGGTTGGTGCATAGCCAAGTTCATGATTTTGGTGTTTTGGCTTGATTTTGTGGCTTGGTGGTGATTTTGGTGAAAAACGAAAATCATGGTTTTGGAAAAGTGGCTGGACTCAATCCTCACAAATGCCTTCAAAGTGATGTGGGAGAAGTTTGGGATCAAAAGGAATTGATCTTGACATGGTTGGTGCATAGCCAAGTTCATGATTTTGGTGTTTTGGCTTGATTTTGTGGCTTGGTGGTGATTTTGGTGAAAAACGAAAATCATGGTTTTGGAAAAGTGGCTGGACTGAATCCTCACAAATGCCTTCAAAGTGATGTGGGAGAAGTTTGGGATCAAAAGGAATTGATCTTGACATGGTTGGTGCATAGCCAAGTTCATGATTTTGGTGTTTTGGCTTGATTTTGTGGCTTGGTGGTGATTTTGGTGAAAAACGAAAATCATGGTTTTGGAAAAGTGGCTGGACTCAATCCTCACAAATGCCTTCAAAGTGATGTGGGAGAAGTTTGGGATCAAAAGGAATTGATCTTGACATGGTTGGTGCATAGCCAAGTTCATGATTTTGGTGTTTTGGCTTGATTTTGTGGCTTGGTGGTGATTTTGGTGAAAAACGAAAATCATGGTTTTGGAAAACTGGCTGGACTCAATCCTCACAAATGCCTTCAAAGTGATGTGGGAGAAGTTTGGGATCAAAAGGAATTGATCTTGACATGGTTGGTGCATAGCCAAGTTCATGATTTTGGTGTTTTGGCTTGATTTTGTGGCTTGGTGGTGATTTTGGTGAAAAACGAAAATCATGGTTTTGGAAAACTGGCTGGACTCAATCCTCACAAATGCCTTCAAAGTGATGTGGGAGAAGTTTGGGAGCAAAAGGAATTGATCTTGACATGGTTGGTGCATAGCCAAGTGCCATGATTTTGGATTTTTGGCTTGATTTTGTGACTTGGTGGTGATTTTGGTGAAAAACGAAAATCATGGTTTTGGAAAACTGGCTGGACTCAATCCTCACAAATGCCTTCAAAGTGATGTGGGAGAAGTTTGGGATCAAAAGGAATTGATCTTGACATGGTTGGTGCATAGCCAAGTTCATGATTTTGGTGTTTTGGCTTGATTTTGTGGCTTGGTGGTGATTTTGGTGAAAAACGAAAATCATGGTTTTGGAAAAGTGGCTGGACTGAATCCTCACAAATGCCTTCAAAGTGATGTGGGAGAAGTTTGGGATCAAAAGGAATTGATCTTGACATGGTTGGTGCATAGCCAAGTTCATGATTTTGGTGTTTTGGCTTGATTTTGTGGCTTGGTGGTGATTTTGGTGAAAAACGAAAATCATGGTTTTGGAAAACTGGCTGGACTCAATCCTCACAAATGCCTTCAAAGTGATGTGGGAGAAGTTTGGGATCAAAAGGAATTGATCTTGACATGGTTGGTGCATAGCCAAGTTCATGATTTTGGTGTTTTGGCTTGATTTTGTGGCTTGGTGGTGATTTTGGTGAAAAACGAAAATCATGGTTTTGGAAAACTGGCTGGACTCAATCCTCACAAATGCCTTCAAAGTGATGTGGGAGAAGTTTGGGATCAAAAGGAATTGATCTTGACATGGTTGGTGCATAGCCAAGTTCATGATTTTGGTGTTTTGGCTTGATTTTGTGGCTTGGTGGTGATTTTGGTGAAAAACGAAAATCATGGTTTTGGAAAACTGGCTGGACTCAATCCTCACAAATGCCTTCAAAGTGATGTGGGAGAAGTTTGGGAGCAAAAGGAATTGATCTTGACATGGTTGGTGCATAGCCAAGTGCCATGATTTTGGATTTTTGGCTTGATTTTGTGACTTGGTGGTGATTTTGGTGAAAAACGAAAATCATGGTTTTGGAAAACTGGCTGGACTCAATCCTCACAAATGCCTTCAAAGTGATGTGGGAGAAGTTTGGGATCAAAAGGAATTGATCTTGGCATGGTTGGTGCATAGCCAAGTTCCAAGATTTTGGTGTTTTGGCTTGATTTTGTGACTTGGTGGTGTGCCAAGAATCATGAAATTTTCAAAGTGGTGGTTTTTGAGTTTTGTTGGTTGGAAAGTGTCACAAATGCATGCAGAATGAGGTCTAGAAAGTTTGGTATCAAAACCAAGCCATCTTGATGTGGTTTTGAATTTTTGAAATGTTGGAAAATAGAGGGTTTTGAAAAAAATTCATGAAAATTCGAAACCTTGGCCAATCCTAACGAAACTTGGTGGGCACCTTCTTGATATTATTATGGGATGGACTGGAAAAAATCACGCAAAAATACGGTGTCTAGATACGTTTTTCCATTTTTCCCGATTTTCCACATTTCGGGTCTTTGGAAAAATAAAAAAAATACTTCCCCATGTCGAAAAATT
>NC_143508.1:55765000-55777500 GCF_051622355.1 Phaseolus vulgaris
GAAAATCATGGTTTTGGAAAACTGGCTGGACTCAATCCTCACAAATGCCTTCAAAGTGATGTGGGAGAAGTTTGGGATCAAAAGGAATTGATCTTGACATGGTTGGTGCATAGCCAAGTTCATGATTTTGTGGCTTGGTGGTGATTTTGGTGAAAAACGAAAATCATGGTTTTGGAAAACTGGCTGGACTCAATCCTCACAAATGCCTTCAAAGTGATGTGGGAGAAGTTTGGGATCAAAAGGAATTGATCTTGACATGGTTGGTGCATAGCCAAGTTCATGATTTTGTGACTTGGTGGTGATTTTGTGGCTTGGTGGTGATTTTGGTGAAAAACGAAAATCATGGTTTTGGAAAACTGGCTGGACTGAATCCTCACAAATGCCTTCAAAGTGATGTGGGAGAAGTTTGGGATCAAAAGGAATTGATCTTGACATGGTTGGTGCATAGCCAAGTTCATGATTTTGGTGTTTTGGCTTGATTTTGTGGCTTGGTGGTGATTTTGGTGAAAAACGAAAATCATGGTTTTGGAAAACTGGCTGGACTGAATCCTCACAAATGCCTTCAAAGTGATGTGGGAGAAGTTTGGGATCAAAAGGAATTGATCTTGACATGGTTGGTGCATAGCCAAGTTCATGATTTTGGTGTTTTGGCTTGATTTTGTGGCTTGGTGGTGATTTTGATGAAAAACGAAAATCATGGTTTTGGAAAACTGGCTGGACTCAATCCTCACAAATGCCTTCAAAGTGATGTGGGAGAAGTTTGGGATCAAAAGGAATTGATCTTGACATGGTTGGTGCATAGCCAAGTTCATGATTTTGGTGTTTTGGCTTGATTTTGTGGCTTGGTGGTGATTTTGGTGAAAAACGAAAATCATGGTTTTGGAAAACTGGCTGGACTCAATCCTCACAAATGCCTTCAAAGTGATGTGGGAGAAGTTTGGGATCAAAAGGAATTGATCTTGACATGGTTGGTGCATAGCCAAGTTCATGATTTTGGTGTTTTGGCTTGATTTTGTGGCTTGGTGGTGATTTTGGTGAAAAACGAAAATCATGGTTTTGGAAAAGTGGCTGGACTGAATCCTCACAAATGCCTTCAAAGTGATGTGGGAGAAGTTTGGGATCAAAAGGAATTGATCTTGACATGGTTGGTGCATAGCCAAGTTCATGATTTTGGTGTTTTGGCTTGATTTTGTGGCTTGGTGGTGATTTTGGTGAAAAACGAAAATCATGGTTTTGGAAAAGTGGCTGGACTGAATCCTCACAAATGCCTTCAAAGTGATGTGGGAGAAGTTTGGGATCAAAAGGAATTGATCTTGACATGGTTGGTGCATAGCCAAGTTCATGATTTTGGTGTTTTGGCTTGATTTTGTGGCTTGGTGGTGATTTTGGTGAAAAACGAAAATCATGGTTTTGGAAAAGTGGCTGGACTGAATCCTCACAAATGCCTTCAAAGTGATGTGGGAGAAGTTTGGGATCAAAAGGAATTGATCTTGACATGGTTGGTGCATAGCCAAGTTCATGATTTTGGTGTTTTGGCTTGATTTTGTGGCTTGGTGGTGATTTTGGTGAAAAACGAAAATCATGGTTTTGGAAAACTGGCTGGACTGAATCCTCACAAATGCCTTCAAAGTGATGTGGGAGAAGTTTGGGATCAAAAGGAATTGATCTTGACATGGTTGGTGCATAGCCAAGTTCATGATTTTGGTGTTTTGGCTTGATTTTGTGGCTTGGTGGTGATTTTGGTGAAAAACGAAAATCATGGTTTTGGAAAACTGGCTGGACTGAATCCTCACAAATGCCTTCAAAGTGATGTGGGAGAAGTTTGGGATCAAAAGGAATTGATCTTGACATGGTTGGTGCATAGCCAAGTTCATGATTTTGGTGTTTTGGCTTGATTTTGTGGCTTGGTGGTGATTTTGGTGAAAAACGAAAATCATGGTTTTGGAAAACTGGCTGGACTCAATCCTCACAAATGCCTTCAAAGTGATGTGGGAGAAGTTTGGGAGCAAAAGGAATTGATCTTGACATGGTTGGTGCATAGCCAAGTGCCATGATTTTGGATTTTTGGCTTGATTTTGTGACTTGGTGGTGATTTTGGTGAAAAACGAAAATCATGGTTTTGGAAAACTGGCTGGACTCAATCCTCACAAATGCCTTCAAAGTGATGTGGGAGAAGTTTGGGATCAAAAGGAATTGATCTTGACATGGTTGGTGCATAGCCAAGTTCATGATTTTGGTGTTTTGGCTTGATTTTGTGGCTTGGTGGTGATTTTGGTGAAAAACGAAAATCATGGTTTTGGAAAAGTGGCTGGACTGAATCCTCACAAATGCCTTCAAAGTGATGTGGGAGAAGTTTGGGATCAAAAGGAATTGATCTTGACATGGTTGGTGCATAGCCAAGTTCATGATTTTGGTGTTTTGGCTTGATTTTGTGGCTTGGTGGTGATTTTGGTGAAAAACGAAAATCATGGTTTTGGAAAACTGGCTGGACTCAATCCTCACAAATGCCTTCAAAGTGATGTGGGAGAAGTTTGGGATCAAAAGGAATTGATCTTGACATGGTTGGTGCATAGCCAAGTTCATGATTTTGTGACTTGGTGGTGATTTTGGTGAAAAACGAAAATCATGGTTTTGGAAAACTGGCTGGACTCAATCCTCACAAATGCCTTCAAAGTGATGTGGGAGAAGTTTGGGATCAAAAGGAATTGATCTTGACATGGTTGGTGCATAGCCAAGTTCATGATTTTGGTGTTTTGGCTTGATTTTGTGGCTTGGTGATTTTGGTGAAAAACGAAAATCATGGTTTTGGAAA
Source organism: Phaseolus vulgaris (assembly GCF_051622355.1). Classification (NCBI taxonomy): domain Eukaryota; kingdom Viridiplantae; phylum Streptophyta; class Magnoliopsida; order Fabales; family Fabaceae; genus Phaseolus; species Phaseolus vulgaris. The sequence goes on from NC_143508.1 coordinate 55,767,813, forward strand.
ACTGGCTGGACTGAATCCTCACAAATGCCTTCAAAGTGATGTGGGAGAAGTTTGGGATCAAAAGGAATTGATCTTGACATGGTTGGTGCATAGCCAAGTTCATGATTTTGGTGTTTTGGCTTGATTTTGTGGCTTGGTGGTGATTTTGATGAAAAACGAAAATCATGGTTTTGGAAAACTGGCTGGACTCAATCCTCACAAATGCCTTCAAAGTGATGTGGGAGAAGTTTGGGATCAAAAGGAATTGATCTTGACATGGTTGGTGCATAGCCAAGTTCATGATTTTGGTGTTTTGGCTTGATTTTGTGGCTTGGTGGTGATTTTGGTGAAAAACGAAAATCATGGTTTTGGAAAACTGGCTGGACTGAATCCTCACAAATGCCTTCAAAGTGATGTGGGAGAAGTTTGGGATCAAAAGGAATTGATCTTGACATGGTTGGTGCATAGCCAAGTTCATGATTTTGGTGTTTTGGCTTGATTTTGTGGCTTGGTGGTGATTTTGGTGAAAAACGAAAATCATGGTTTTGGAAAAGTGGCTGGACTGAATCCTCACAAATGCCTTCAAAGTGATGTGGGAGAAGTTTGGGAGCAAAAGGAATTGATCTTGACATGGTTGGTGCATAGCCAAGTGCCATGATTTTGGATTTTTGGCTTGATTTTGTGACTTGGTGGTGATTTTGGTGAAAAACGAAAATCATGGTTTTGGAAAACTGGCTGGACTCAATCCTCACAAATGCCTTCAAAGTGATGTGGGAGAAGTTTGGGATCAAAAGGAATTGATCTTGACATGGTTGGTGCATAGCCAAGTTCATGATTTTGGTGTTTTGGCTTGATTTTGTGGCTTGGTGGTGATTTTGGTGAAAAACGAAAATCATGGTTTTGGAAAAGTGGCTGGACTGAATCCTCACAAATGCCTTCAAAGTGATGTGGGAGAAGTTTGGGATCAAAAGGAATTGATCTTGACATGGTTGGTGCATAGCCAAGTTCATGATTTTGGTGTTTTGGCTTGATTTTGTGGCTTGGTGGTGATTTTGGTGAAAAACGAAAATCATGGTTTTGGAAAACTGGCTGGACTGAATCCTCACAAATGCCTTCAAAGTGATGTGGGAGAAGTTTGGGATCAAAAGGAATTGATCTTGACATGGTTGGTGCATAGCCAAGTTCATGATTTTGGTGTTTTGGCTTGATTTTGTGGCTTGGTGGTGATTTTGGTGAAAAACGAAAATCATGGTTTTGGAAAACTGGCTGGACTGAATCCTCACAAATGCCTTCAAAGTGATGTGGGAGAAGTTTGGGATCAAAAGGAATTGATCTTGACATGGTTGGTGCATAGCCAAGTTCATGATTTTGGTGTTTTGGCTTGATTTTGTGGCTTGGTGGTGATTTTGGTGAAAAACGAAAATCATGGTTTTGGAAAACTGGCTGGACTCAATCCTCACAAATGCCTTCAAAGTGATGTGGGAGAAGTTTGGGAGCAAAAGGAATTGATCTTGACATGGTTGGTGCATAGCCAAGTGCCATGATTTTGGATTTTTGGCTTGATTTTGTGACTTGGTGGTGATTTTGGTGAAAAACGAAAATCATGGTTTTGGAAAACTGGCTGGACTCAATCCTCACAAATGCCTTCAAAGTGATGTGGGAGAAGTTTGGGATCAAAAGGAATTGATCTTGACATGGTTGGTGCATAGCCAAGTTCATGATTTTGGTGTTTTGGCTTGATTTTGTGGCTTGGTGGTGATTTTGGTGAAAAACGAAAATCATGGTTTTGGAAAAGTGGCTGGACTGAATCCTCACAAATGCCTTCAAAGTGATGTGGGAGAAGTTTGGGATCAAAAGGAATTGATCTTGACATGGTTGGTGCATAGCCAAGTTCATGATTTTGGTGTTTTGGCTTGATTTTGTGGCTTGGTGGTGATTTTGGTGAAAAACGAAAATCATGGTTTTGGAAAAGTGGCTGGACTCAATCCTCACAAATGCCTTCAAAGTGATGTGGGAGAAGTTTGGGATCAAAAGGAATTGATCTTGACATGGTTGGTGCATAGCCAAGTTCATGATTTTGGTGTTTTGGCTTGATTTTGTGGCTTGGTGGTGATTTTGGTGAAAAACGAAAATCATGGTTTTGGAAAAGTGGCTGGACTGAATCCTCACAAATGCCTTCAAAGTGATGTGGGAGAAGTTTGGGATCAAAAGGAATTGATCTTGACATGGTTGGTGCATAGCGAAGTTCATGATTTTGGTGTTTTGGCTTGATTTTGTGGCTTGGTGGTGATTTTGGTGAAAAACGAAAATCATGGTTTTGGAAAACTGGCTGGACTCAATCCTCACAAATGCCTTCAAAGTGATGTGGGAGAAGTTTGGGATCAAAAGGAATTGATCTTGACATGGTTGGTGCATAGCCAAGTTCATGATTTTGGTGTTTTGGCTTGATTTTGTGGCTTGGTGGTGATTTTGGTGAAAAACGAAAATCATGGTTTTGGAAAACTGGCTGGACTCAATCCTCACAAATGCCTTCAAAGTGATGTGGGAGAAGTTTGGGATCAAAAGGAATTGATCTTGACATGGTTGGTGCATAGCCAAGTTCATGATTTTGGTGTTTTGGCTTGATTTTGTGGCTTGGTGGTGATTTTGGTGAAAAACGAAAATCATGGTTTTGGAAAACTGGCTGGACTCAATCCTCACAAATGCCTTCAAAGTGATGTGGGAGAAGTTTGGGAGCAAAAGGAATTGATCTTGACATGGTTGGTGCATAGCCAAGTGCCATGATTTTGGATTTTTGGCTTGATTTTGTGACTTGGTGGTGATTTTGGTGAAAAACGAAAATCATGGTTTTGGAAAACTGGCTGGACTCAATCCTCACAAATGCCTTCAAAGTGATGTGGGAGAAGTTTGGGATCAAAAGGAATTGATCTTGACATGGTTGGTGCATAGCCAAGTTCATGATTTTGGTGTTTTGGCTTGATTTTGTGGCTTGGTGGTGATTTTGGTGAAAAACGAAAATCATGGTTTTGGAAAAGTGGCTGGACTGAATCCTCAAAAATGCCTTCAAAGTGATGTGGGAGAAGTTTGGGATCAAAAGGAATTGATCTTGACATGGTTGGTGCATAGCCAAGTTCATGATTTTGGTGTTTTGGCTTGATTTTGTGGCTTGGTGGTGATTTTGGTGAAAAACGAAAATCATGGTTTTGGAAAACTGGCTGGACTCAATCCTCACAAATGCCTTCAAAGTGATGTGGGAGAAGTTTGGGATCAAAAGGAATTGATCTTGACATGGTTGGTGCATAGCCAAGTTCATGATTTTGGTGTTTTGGCTTGATTTTGTGGCTTGGTGGTGATTTTGGTGAAAAACGAAAATCATGGTTTTGGAAAAGTGGCTGGACTCAATCCTCACAAATGCCTTCAAAGTGATGTGGGAGAAGTTTGGGATCAAAAGGAATTGATCTTGACATGGTTGGTGCATAGCCAAGTTCATGATTTTGGTGTTTTGGCTTGATTTTGTGGCTTGGTGGTGATTTTGGTGAAAAACGAAAATCATGGTTTTGGAAAAGTGGCTGGACTGAATCCTCACAAATGCCTTCAAAGTGATGTGGGAGAAGTTTGGGATCAAAAGGAATTGATCTTGACATGGTTGGTGCATAGCCAAGTTCATGATTTTGGTGTTTTGGCTTGATTTTGTGGCTTGGTGGTGATTTTGGTGAAAAACGAAAATCATGGTTTTGGAAAAGTGGCTGGACTCAATCCTCACAAATGCCTTCAAAGTGATGTGGGAGAAGTTTGGGATCAAAAGGAATTGATCTTGACATGGTTGGTGCATAGCCAAGTTCATGATTTTGGTGTTTTGGCTTGATTTTGTGGCTTGGTGGTGATTTTGGTGAAAAACGAAAATCATGGTTTTGGAAAAGTGGCTGGACTGAATCCTCACAAATGCCTTCAAAGTGATGTGGGAGAAGTTTGGGATCAAAAGGAATTGATCTTGACATGGTTGGTGCATAGCCAAGTTCATGATTTTGGTGTTTTGGCTTGATTTTGTGGCTTGGTGGTGATTTTGGTGAAAAACGAAAATCATGGTTTTGGAAAACTGGCTGGACTCAATCCTCACAAATGCCTTCAAAGTGATGTGGGAGAAGTTTGGGATCAAAAGGAATTGATCTTGACATGGTTGGTGCATAGCCAAGTTCATGATTTTGGTGTTTTGGCTTGATTTTGTGGCTTGGTGGTGATTTTGGTGAAAAACGAAAATCATGGTTTTGGAAAACTGGCTGGACTCAATCCTCACAAATGCCTTCAAAGTGATGTGGGAGAAGTTTGGGATCAAAAGGAATTGATCTTGACATGGTTGGTGCATAGCCAAGTTCATGATTTTGGTGTTTTGGCTTGATTTTGTGGCTTGGTGGTGATTTTGGTGAAAAACGAAAATCATGGTTTTGGAAAACTGGCTGGACTCAATCCTCACAAATGCCTTCAAAGTGATGTGGGAGAAGTTTGGGAGCAAAAGGAATTGATCTTGACATGGTTGGTGCATAGCCAAGTGCCATGATTTTGGATTTTTGGCTTGATTTTGTGACTTGGTGGTGATTTTGGTGAAAAACGAAAATCATGGTTTTGGAAAACTGGCTGGACTCAATCCTCACAAATGCCTTCAAAGTGATGTGGGAGAAGTTTGGGATCAAAAGGAATTGATCTTGACATGGTTGGTGCATAGCCAAGTTCATGATTTTGGTGTTTTGGCTTGATTTTGTGGCTTGGTGGTGATTTTGGTGAAAAACGAAAATCATGGTTTTGGAAAAGTGGCTGGACTGAATCCTCACAAATGCCTTCAAAGTGATGTGGGAGAAGTTTGGGATCAAAAGGAATTGATCTTGACATGGTTGGTGCATAGCCAAGTTCATGATTTTGGTGTTTTGGCTTGATTTTGTGGCTTGGTGGTGATTTTGGTGAAAAACGAAAATCATGGTTTTGGAAAAGTGGCTGGACTCAATCCTCACAAATGCCTTCAAAGTGATGTGGGAGAAGTTTGGGATCAAAAGGAATTGATCTTGACATGGTTGGTGCATAGCCAAGTTCATGATTTTGGTGTTTTGGCTTGATTTTGTGGCTTGGTGGTGATTTTGGTGAAAAACGAAAATCATGGTTTTGGAAAAGTGGCTGGACTGAATCCTCACAAATGCCTTCAAAGTGATGTGGGAGAAGTTTGGGATCAAAAGGAATTGATCTTGACATGGTTGGTGCATAGCCAAGTTCATGATTTTGGTGTTTTGGCTTGATTTTGTGGCTTGGTGGTGATTTTGGTGAAAAACGAAAATCATGGTTTTGGAAAACTGGCTGGACTCAATCCTCACAAATGCCTTCAAAGTGATGTGGGAGAAGTTTGGGATCAAAAGGAATTGATCTTGACATGGTTGGTGCATAGCCAAGTTCATGATTTTGGTGTTTTGGCTTGATTTTGTGGCTTGGTGGTGATTTTGGTGAAAAACGAAAATCATGGTTTTTGAAAACTGGCTGGACTCAATCCTCACAAATGCCTTCAAAGTGATGTGGGAGAAGTTTGGGATCAAAAGGAATTGATCTTGACATGGTTGGTGCATAGCCAAGTTCATGATTTTGGTGTTTTGGCTTGATTTTGTGGCTTGGTGGTGATTTTGGTGAAAAACGAAAATCATGGTTTTGGAAAACTGGCTGGACTGAATCCTCACAAATGCCTTCAAAGTGATGTGGGAGAAGTTTGGGAGCAAAAGGAATTGATCTTGACATGGTTGGTGCATAGCCAAGTGCCATGATTTTGGATTTTTGGCTTGATTTTGTGACTTGGTGGTGATTTTGGTGAAAAACGAAAATCATGGTTTTGGAAAACTGGCTGGACTCAATCCTCACAAATGCCTTCAAAGTGATGTGGGAGAAGTTTGGGATCAAAAGGAATTGATCTTGACATGGTTGGTGCATAGCCAAGTTCATGATTTTGGTGTTTTGGCTTGATTTTGTGGCTTGGTGGTGATTTTGGTGAAAAACGAAAATCATGGTTTTGGAAAACTGGCTGGACTCAATCCTCACAAATGCCTTCAAAGTGATGTGGGAGAAGTTTGGGATCAAAAGGAATTGATCTTGACATGGTTGGTGCATAGCCAAGTTCATGATTTTGGTGTTTTGGCTTGATTTTGTGGCTTGGTGGTGATTTTGGTGAAAAACGAAAATCATGGTTTTGGAAAACTGGCTGGACTCAATCCTCACAAATGCCTTCAAAGTGATGTGGGAGAAGTTTGGGATCAAAAGGAATTGATCTTGACATGGTTGGTGCATAGCCAAGTTCATGATTTTGGTGTTTTGGCTTGATTTTGTGGCTTGGTGGTGATTTTGGTGAAAAACGAAAATCATGGTTTTGGAAAACTGGCTGGACTCAATCCTCACAAATGCCTTCAAAGTGATGTGGGAGAAGTTTGGGATCAAAAGGAATTGATCTTGACATGGTTGGTGCATAGCCAAGTTCATGATTTTGGTGTTTTGGCTTGATTTTGTGGCTTGGTGGTGATTTTGGTGAAAAACGAAAATCATGGTTTTGGAAAACTGGCTGGACTGAATCCTCACAAATGCCTTCAAAGTGATGTGGGAGAAGTTTGGGAGCAAAAGGAATTGATCTTGACATGGTTGGTGCATAGCCAAGTGCCATGATTTTGGATTTTTGGCTTGATTTTGTGACTTGGTGGTGATTTTGGTGAAAAACGAAAATCATGGTTTTGGAAAACTGGCTGGACTCAATCCTCACAAATGCCTTCAAAGTGATGTGGGAGAAGTTTGGGATCAAAAGGAATTGATCTTGACATGGTTGGTGCATAGCCAAGTTCATGATTTTGGTGTTTTGGCTTGATTTTGTGGCTTGGTGGTGATTTTGGTGAAAAACGAAAATCATGGTTTTGGAAAACTGGCTGGACTCAATCCTCACAAATGCCTTCAAAGTGATGTGGGAGAAGTTTGGGATCAAAAGGAATTGATCTTGACATGGTTGGTGCATAGCCAAGTTCATGATTTTGGTGTTTTGGCTTGATTTTGTGGCTTGGTGGTGATTTTGGTGAAAAACGAAAATCATGGTTTTGGAAAACTGGCTGGACTCAATCCTCACAAATGCCTTCAAAGTGATGTGGGAGAAGTTTGGGATCAAAAGGAATTGATCTTGACATGGTTGGTGCATAGCCAAGTTCATGATTTTGGTGTTTTGGCTTGATTTTGTGGCTTGGTGGTGATTTTGGTGAAAAACGAAAATCATGGTTTTGGAAAACTGGCTGGACTCAATCCTCACAAATGCCTTCAAAGTGATGTGGGAGAAGTTTGGGATCAAAAGGAATTGATCTTGACATGGTTGGTGCATAGCCAAGTTCATGATTTTGGTGTTTTGGCTTGATTTTGTGGCTTGGTGGTGATTTTGGTGAAAAACGAAAATCATGGTTTTGGAAAACTGGCTGGACTCAATCCTCACAAATGCCTTCAAAGTGATGTGGGAGAAGTTTGGGAGCAAAAGGAATTGATCTTGACATGGTTGGTGCATAGCCAAGTGCCATGATTTTGGATTTTTGGCTTGATTTTGTGACTTGGTGGTGATTTTGGTGAAAAACGAAAATCATGGTTTTGGAAAACTGGCTGGACTCAATCCTCACAAATGCCTTCAAAGTGATGTGGGAGAAGTTTGGGATCAAAAGGAATTGATCTTGACATGGTTGGTGCATAGCCAAGTTCATGATTTTGGTGTTTTGGCTTGATTTTGTGGCTTGGTGGTGATTTTGGTGAAAAACGAAAATCATGGTTTTGGAAAAGTGGCTGGACTGAATCCTCACAAATGCCTTCAAAGTGATGTGGGAGAAGTTTGGGATCAAAAGGAATTGATCTTGACATGGTTGGTGCATAGCCAAGTTCATGATTTTGGTGTTTTGGCTTGATTTTGTGGCTTGGTGGTGATTTTGGTGAAAAACGAAAATCATGGTTTTGGAAAACTGGCTGGACTCAATCCTCACAAATGCCTTCAAAGTGATGTGGGAGAAGTTTGGGATCAAAAGGAATTGATCTTGACATGGTTGGTGCATAGCCAAGTTCATGATTTTGGTGTTTTGGCTTGATTTTGTGGCTTGGTGGTGATTTTGGTGAAAAACGAAAATCATGGTTTTGGAAAACTGGCTGGACTCAATCCTCACAAATGCCTTCAAAGTGATGTGGGAGAAGTTTGGGATCAAAAGGAATTGATCTTGACATGGTTGGTGCATAGCCAAGTTCATGATTTTGGTGTTTTGGCTTGATTTTGTGGCTTGGTGGTGATTTTGGTGAAAAACGAAAATCATGGTTTTGGAAAACTGGCTGGACTCAATCCTCACAAATGCCTTCAAAGTGATGTGGGAGAAGTTTGGGAGCAAAAGGAATTGATCTTGACATGGTTGGTGCATAGCCAAGTGCCATGATTTTGGATTTTTGGCTTGATTTTGTGACTTGGTGGTGATTTTGGTGAAAAACGAAAATCATGGTTTTGGAAAACTGGCTGGACTCAATCCTCACAAATGCCTTCAAAGTGATGTGGGAGAAGTTTGGGATCAAAAGGAATTGATCTTGGCATGGTTGGTGCATAGCCAAGTTCCAAGATTTTGGTGTTTTGGCTTGATTTTGTGACTTGGTGGTGTGCCAAGAATCATGAAATTTTCAAAGTGGTGGTTTTTGAGTTTTGTTGGTTGGAAAGTGTCACAAATGCATGCAGAATGAGGTCTAGAAAGTTTGGTATCAAAACCAAGCCATCTTGATGTGGTTTTGAATTTTTGAAATGTTGGAAAATAGAGGGTTTTGAAAAAAATTCATGAAAATTCGAAACCTTGGCCAATCCTAACGAAACTTGGTGGGCACCTTCTTGATATTATTATGGGATGGACTGGAAAAAATCACGCAAAAATACGGTGTCTAGATACGTTTTTCCATTTTTCCCGATTTTCCACATTTCGGGTCTTTGGAAAAATAAAAAAAATACTTCCCCATGTCGAAAAATTCTAATTTTTTGCAGGCAATGTTGTACCATTTTTATGAGGATCCCTGCAAAAAATCTCGTGAAAATTCGTTCTCTAGGTCCCAAAACAGAACTTATGTCTACTCAAAAAAAGTGTATCTACTTGTACAAAAGTGGCTTTTGCATATTTAGCTATTATAGGGGGGGGGTGTTCCTCAATGCAGCCAGCTCTTGCACCATGGAAAATTCTGGTGCGGTCCCTTCATTCCCCCCTGTTTTGGCTTGCTTTGTGGTGGGGCAAGTCAAAACGCCCACACATGGGTGATCCACCAACTTGGGTTGGTGTCACCCGTTGTGGGCGGCGGCATGGTGGTGGCCGCCGTCGGTTCCGGCCGACTGACCCGGTGGGAAAAAATGTGAATCTGTTATGTGGATTTGTGGCACGCTGGTGGGATTTTCGTTGTGTGGCTCATTTCTAGACTTGTGAGCATCACGAAGGGGGTATGGCTTCCAACCGTTCGCGGGGAAGGGGCCATCATGTCTGGCTTGCTGCCGGCCGGGGGGGTAATGTCATCAGTCAGCGTCCGCTTGGGCTCACATTTGTGCTGGTTACGCCCAGGGTCATGTGGTTGATATTGAGGGCTTTATTACTCTCGGTCCAGTAGCGCGCGGCCACCACAGGGAAGGCACGGCCTCATCCGCGTGGCTTCTCCCTCACGAGCATCT
>NC_143508.1:55787500-55790000 GCF_051622355.1 Phaseolus vulgaris
CGAAAATCATGGTTTTGGAAAAGTGGCTGGACTGAATCCTCACAAATGCCTTCAAAGTGATGTGGGAGAAGTTTGGGATCAAAAGGAATTGATCTTGACATGGTTGGTGCATAGCCAAGTTCATGATTTTGGTGTTTTGGCTTGATTTTGTGGCTTGGTGGTGATTTTGGTGAAAAACGAAAATCATGGTTTTGGAAAACTGGCTGGACTCAATCCTCACAAATGCCTTCAAAGTGATGTGGGAGAAGTTTGGGATTAAAAGGAATTGATCTTGACATGGTTGGTGCATAGCCAAGTTCATGATTTTGGTGTTTTGGCTTGATTTTGTGGCTTGGTGGTGATTTTGGTGAAAAACGAAAATCATGGTTTTGGAAAACTGGCTGGACTCAATCCTCACAAATGCCTTCAAAGTGATGTGGGAGAAGTTTGGGATCAAAAGGAATTGATCTTGACATGGTTGGTGCATAGCCAAGTTCATGATTTTGGTGTTTTGGCTTGATTTTGTGGCTTGGTGGTGATTTTGGTGAAAAACGAAAATCATGGTTTTGGAAAACTGGCTGGACTCAATCCTCACAAATGCCTTCAAAGTGATGTGGGAGAAGTTTGGGAGCAAAAGGAATTGATCTTGACATGGTTGGTGCATAGCCAAGTGCCATGATTTTGGATTTTTGGCTTGATTTTGTGACTTGGTGGTGATTTTGGTGAAAAACGAAAATCATGGTTTTGGAAAACTGGCTGGACTCAATCCTCACAAATGCCTTCAAAGTGATGTGGGAGAAGTTTGGGATCAAAAGGAATTGATCTTGACATGGTTGGTGCATAGCCAAGTTCATGATTTTGGTGTTTTGGCTTGATTTTGTGGCTTGGTGGTGATTTTGGTGAAAAACGAAAATCATGGTTTTGGAAAAGTGGCTGGACTGAATCCTCACAAATGCCTTCAAAGTGATGTGGGAGAAGTTTGGGATCAAAAGGAATTGATCTTGACATGGTTGGTGCATAGCCAAGTTCATGATTTTGGTGTTTTGGCTTGATTTTGTGGCTTGGTGGTGATTTTGGTGAAAAACGAAAATCATGGTTTTGGAAAACTGGCTGGACTCAATCCTCACAAATGCCTTCAAAGTGATGTGGGAGAAGTTTGGGATCAAAAGGAATTGATCTTGACATGGTTGGTGCATAGCCAAGTTCATGATTTTGGTGTTTTGGCTTGATTTTGTGGCTTGGTGGTGATTTTGGTGAAAAACGAAAATCATGGTTTTGGAAAACTGGCTGGACTCAATCCTCACAAATGCCTTCAAAGTGATGTGGGAGAAGTTTGGGATCAAAAGGAATTGATCTTGACATGGTTGGTGCATAGCCAAGTTCATGATTTTGGTGTTTTGGCTTGATTTTGTGGCTTGGTGGTGATTTTGGTGAAAAACGAAAATCATGGTTTTGGAAAACTGGCTGGACTCAATCCTCACAAATGCCTTCAAAGTGATGTGGGAGAAGTTTGGGAGCAAAAGGAATTGATCTTGACATGGTTGGTGCATAGCCAAGTGCCATGATTTTGGATTTTTGGCTTGATTTTGTGACTTGGTGGTGATTTTGGTGAAAAACGAAAATCATGGTTTTGGAAAACTGGCTGGACTCAATCCTCACAAATGCCTTCAAAGTGATGTGGGAGAAGTTTGGGATCAAAAGGAATTGATCTTGGCATGGTTGGTGCATAGCCAAGTTCCAAGATTTTGGTGTTTTGGCTTGATTTTGTGACTTGGTGGTGTGCCAAGAATCATGAAATTTTCAAAGTGGTGGTTTTTGAGTTTTGTTGGTTGGAAAGTGTCACAAATGCATGCAGAATGAGGTCTAGAAAGTTTGGTATCAAAACCAAGCCATCTTGATGTGGTTTTGAATTTTTGAAATGTTGGAAAATAGAGGGTTTTGAAAAAAATTCATGAAAATTCGAAACCTTGGCCAATCCTAACGAAACTTGGTGGGCACCTTCTTGATATTATTATGGGATGGACTGGAAAAAATCACGCAAAAATACGGTGTCTAGATACGTTTTTCCATTTTTCCCGATTTTCCACATTTCGGGTCTTTGGAAAAATAAAAAAAATACTTCCCCATGTCGAAAAATTCTAATTTTTTGCAGGCAATGTTGTACCATTTTTATGAGGATCCCTGCAAAAAATCTCGTGAAAATTCGTTCTCTAGGTCCCAAAACAGAACTTATGTCTACTCAAAAAAAGTGTATCTACTTGTACAAAAGTGGCTTTTGCATATTTAGCTATTATAGGGGGGGGTGTTCCTCAATGCAGCCAGCTCTTGCACCATGGAAAATTCTGGTGCGGTCCCTTCATTCCCCCCTGTTTTGGCTTGCTTTGTGGTGGGGCAAGTCAAAACGCCCACACATGGGTGATCCACCAACTTGGGTTGGTGTCACCCGTTGTGGGCGGCGGCATGGTGGTGGCCGCCGTCGGTTCCGGCCGACTGACCCGGTGGGAAAAAATGTGAATCTGTT
>NC_143508.1:55800000-55807500 GCF_051622355.1 Phaseolus vulgaris
GTGGGAGAAGTTTGGGATCAAAAGGAATTGATCTTGACATGGTTGGTGCATAGCCAAGTTCATGATTTTGGTGTTTTGGCTTGATTTTGTGGCTTGGTGGTGATTTTGGTGAAAAACGAAAATCATGGTTTTGGAAAAGTGGCTGGACTCAATCCTCACAAATGCCTTCAAAGTGATGTGGGAGAAGTTTGGGATCAAAAGGAATTGATCTTGACATGGTTGGTGCATAGCCAAGTTCATGATTTTGGTGTTTTGGCTTGATTTTGTGGCTTGGTGGTGATTTTGGTGAAAAACGAAAATCATGGTTTTGGAAAAGTGGCTGGACTGAATCCTCACAAATGCCTTCAAAGTGATGTGGGAGAAGTTTGGGATCAAAAGGAATTGATCTTGACATGGTTGGTGCATAGCCAAGTTCATGATTTTGGTGTTTTGGCTTGATTTTGTGGCTTGGTGGTGATTTTGGTGAAAAACGAAAATCATGGTTTTGGAAAACTGGCTGGACTCAATCCTCACAAATGCCTTCAAAGTGATGTGGGAGAAGTTTGGGATCAAAAGGAATTGATCTTGACATGGTTGGTGCATAGCCAAGTTCATGATTTTGGTGTTTTGGCTTGATTTTGTGGCTTGGTGGTGATTTTGGTGAAAAACGAAAATCATGGTTTTGGAAAACTGGCTGGACTCAATCCTCACAAATGCCTTCAAAGTGATGTGGGAGAAGTTTGGGATCAAAAGGAATTGATCTTGACATGGTTGGTGCATAGCCAAGTTCATGATTTTGGTGTTTTGGCTTGATTTTGTGGCTTGGTGGTGATTTTGGTGAAAAACGAAAATCATGGTTTTGGAAAACTGGCTGGACTCAATCCTCACAAATGCCTTCAAAGTGATGTGGGAGAAGTTTGGGAGCAAAAGGAATTGATCTTGACATGGTTGGTGCATAGCCAAGTGCCATGATTTTGGATTTTTGGCTTGATTTTGTGACTTGGTGGTGATTTTGGTGAAAAACGAAAATCATGGTTTTGGAAAACTGGCTGGACTCAATCCTCACAAATGCCTTCAAAGTGATGTGGGAGAAGTTTGGGATCAAAAGGAATTGATCTTGACATGGTTGGTGCATAGCCAAGTTCATGATTTTGGTGTTTTGGCTTGATTTTGTGGCTTGGTGGTGATTTTGGTGAAAAACGAAAATCATGGTTTTGGAAAAGTGGCTGGACTGAATCCTCACAAATGCCTTCAAAGTGATGTGGGAGAAGTTTGGGATCAAAAGGAATTGATCTTGACATGGTTGGTGCATAGCCAAGTTCATGATTTTGGTGTTTTGGCTTGATTTTGTGGCTTGGTGGTGATTTTGGTGAAAAACGAAAATCATGGTTTTGAAAAGTGGCTGGACTCAATCCTCACAAATGCCTTCAAAGTGATGTGGGAGAAGTTTGGGATCAAAAGGAATTGATCTTGACATGGTTGGTGCATAGCCAAGTTCATGATTTTGGTGTTTTGGCTTGATTTTGTGGCTTGGTGGTGATTTTGGTGAAAAACGAAAATCATGGTTTTGGAAAAGTGGCTGGACTCAATCCTCACAAATGCCTTCAAAGTGATGTGGGAGAAGTTTGGGATCAAAAGGAATTGATCTTGACATGGTTGGTGCATAGCCAAGTTCATGATTTTGGTGTTTTGGCTTGATTTTGTGGCTTGGTGGTGATTTTGGTGAAAAACGAAAATCATGGTTTTGGAAAAGTGGCTGGACTGAATCCTCACAAATGCCTTCAAAGTGATGTGGGAGAAGTTTGGGATCAAAAGGAATTGATCTTGACATGGTTGGTGCATAGCCAAGTTCATGATTTTGGTGTTTTGGCTTGATTTTGTGGCTTGGTGGTGATTTTGGTGAAAAACGAAAATCATGGTTTTGGAAAAGTGGCTGGACTCAATCCTCACAAATGCCTTCAAAGTGATGTGGGAGAAGTTTGGGATCAAAAGGAATTGATCTTGACATGGTTGGTGCATAGCCAAGTTCATGATTTTGGTGTTTTGGCTTGATTTTGTGGCTTGGTGGTGATTTTGGTGAAAAACGAAAATCATGGTTTTGGAAAAGTGGCTGGACTGAATCCTCACAAATGCCTTCAAAGTGATGTGGGAGAAGTTTGGGATCAAAAGGAATTGATCTTGACATGGTTGGTGCATAGCCAAGTTCATGATTTTGGTGTTTTGGCTTGATTTTGTGGCTTGGTGGTGATTTTGGTGAAAAACGAAAATCATGGTTTTGGAAAACTGGCTGGACTCAATCCTCACAAATGCCTTCAAAGTGATGTGGGAGAAGTTTGGGATCAAAAGGAATTGATCTTGACATGGTTGGTGCATAGCCAAGTTCATGATTTTGGTGTTTTGGCTTGATTTTGTGGCTTGGTGGTGATTTTGGTGAAAAACGAAAATCATGGTTTTGGAAAACTGGCTGGACTCAATCCTCACAAATGCCTTCAAAGTGATGTGGGAGAAGTTTGGGATCAAAAGGAATTGATCTTGACATGGTTGGTGCATAGCCAAGTTCATGATTTTGGTGTTTTGGCTTGATTTTGTGGCTTGGTGGTGATTTTGGTGAAAAACGAAAATCATGGTTTTGGAAAACTGGCTGGACTCAATCCTCACAAATGCCTTCAAAGTGATGTGGGAGAAGTTTGGGAGCAAAAGGAATTGATCTTGACATGGTTGGTGCATAGCCAAGTGCCATGATTTTGGATTTTTGGCTTGATTTTGTGACTTGGTGGTGATTTTGGTGAAAAACGAAAATCATGGTTTTGGAAAACTGGCTGGACTCAATCCTCACAAATGCCTTCAAAGTGATGTGGGAGAAGTTTGGGATCAAAAGGAATTGATCTTGACATGGTTGGTGCATAGCCAAGTTCATGATTTTGGTGTTTTGGCTTGATTTTGTGGCTTGGTGGTGATTTTGGTGAAAAACGAAAATCATGGTTTTGGAAAAGTGGCTGGACTGAATCCTCACAAATGCCTTCAAAGTGATGTGGGAGAAGTTTGGGATCAAAAGGAATTGATCTTGACATGGTTGGTGCATAGCCAAGTTCATGATTTTGGTGTTTTGGCTTGATTTTGTGGCTTGGTGGTGATTTTGGTGAAAAACGAAAATCATGGTTTTGGAAAAGTGGCTGGACTCAATCCTCACAAATGCCTTCAAAGTGATGTGGGAGAAGTTTGGGATCAAAAGGAATTGATCTTGACATGGTTGGTGCATAGCCAAGTTCATGATTTTGGTGTTTTGGCTTGATTTTGTGGCTTGGTGGTGATTTTGGTGAAAAACGAAAATCATGGTTTTGGAAAAGTGGCTGGACTGAATCCTCACAAATGCCTTCAAAGTGATGTGGGAGAAGTTTGGGATCAAAAGGAATTGATCTTGACATGGTTGGTGCATAGCCAAGTTCATGATTTTGGTGTTTTGGCTTGATTTTGTGGCTTGGTGGTGATTTTGGTGAAAAACGAAAATCATGGTTTTGGAAAACTGGCTGGACTCAATCCTCACAAATGCCTTCAAAGTGATGTGGGAGAAGTTTGGGATCAAAAGGAATTGATCTTGACATGGTTGGTGCATAGCCAAGTTCATGATTTTGGTGTTTTGGCTTGATTTTGTGGCTTGGTGGTGATTTTGGTGAAAAACGAAAATCATGGTTTTGGAAAACTGGCTGGACTCAATCCTCACAAATGCCTTCAAAGTGATGTGGGAGAAGTTTGGGATCAAAAGGAATTGATCTTGACATGGTTGGTGCATAGCCAAGTTCATGATTTTGGTGTTTTGGCTTGATTTTGTGGCTTGGTGGTGATTTTGGTGAAAAACGAAAATCATGGTTTTGGAAAACTGGCTGGACTGAATCCTCACAAATGCCTTCAAAGTGATGTGGGAGAAGTTTGGGAGCAAAAGGAATTGATCTTGACATGGTTGGTGCATAGCCAAGTGCCATGATTTTGGATTTTTGGCTTGATTTTGTGACTTGGTGGTGATTTTGGTGAAAAACGAAAATCATGGTTTTGGAAAACTGGCTGGACTCAATCCTCACAAATGCCTTCAAAGTGATGTGGGAGAAGTTTGGGATCAAAAGGAATTGATCTTGACATGGTTGGTGCATAGCCAAGTTCATGATTTTGGTGTTTTGGCTTGATTTTGTGGCTTGGTGGTGATTTTGGTGAAAAACGAAAATCATGGTTTTGGAAAACTGGCTGGACTCAATCCTCACAAATGCCTTCAAAGTGATGTGGGAGAAGTTTGGGATCAAAAGGAATTGATCTTGACATGGTTGGTGCATAGCCAAGTTCATGATTTTGGTGTTTTGGCTTGATTTTGTGGCTTGGTGGTGATTTTGGTGAAAAACGAAAATCATGGTTTTGGAAAACTGGCTGGACTCAATCCTCACAAATGCCTTCAAAGTGATGTGGGAGAAGTTTGGGATCAAAAGGAATTGATCTTGACATGGTTGGTGCATAGCCAAGTTCATGATTTTGGTGTTTTGGCTTGATTTTGTGGCTTGGTGGTGATTTTGGTGAAAAACGAAAATCATGGTTTTGGAAAACTGGCTGGACTCAATCCTCACAAATGCCTTCAAAGTGATGTGGGAGAAGTTTGGGATCAAAAGGAATTGATCTTGACATGGTTGGTGCATAGCCAAGTTCATGATTTTGGTGTTTTGGCTTGATTTTGTGGCTTGGTGGTGATTTTGGTGAAAAACGAAAATCATGGTTTTGGAAAACTGGCTGGACTCAATCCTCACAAATGCCTTCAAAGTGATGTGGGAGAAGTTTGGGAGCAAAAGGAATTGATCTTGACATGGTTGGTGCATAGCCAAGTGCCATGATTTTGGATTTTTGGCTTGATTTTGTGACTTGGTGGTGATTTTGGTGAAAAACGAAAATCATGGTTTTGGAAAACTGGCTGGACTCAATCCTCACAAATGCCTTCAAAGTGATGTGGGAGAAGTTTGGGATCAAAAGGAATTGATCTTGACATGGTTGGTGCATAGCCAAGTTCATGATTTTGGTGTTTTGGCTTGATTTTGTGGCTTGGTGGTGATTTTGGTGAAAAACGAAAATCATGGTTTTGGAAAAGTGGCTGGACTGAATCCTCACAAATGCCTTCAAAGTGATGTGGGAGAAGTTTGGGATCAAAAGGAATTGATCTTGACATGGTTGGTGCATAGCCAAGTTCATGATTTTGGTGTTTTGGCTTGATTTTGTGGCTTGGTGGTGATTTTGGTGAAAAACGAAAATCATGGTTTTGGAAAACTGGCTGGACTCAATCCTCACAAATGCCTTCAAAGTGATGTGGGAGAAGTTTGGGATCAAAAGGAATTGATCTTGACATGGTTGGTGCATAGCCAAGTTCATGATTTTGGTGTTTTGGCTTGATTTTGTGGCTTGGTGGTGATTTTGGTGAAAAACGAAAATCATGGTTTTGGAAAACTGGCTGGACTCAATCCTCACAAATGCCTTCAAAGTGATGTGGGAGAAGTTTGGGATCAAAAGGAATTGATCTTGACATGGTTGGTGCATAGCCAAGTTCATGATTTTGGTGTTTTGGCTTGATTTTGTGGCTTGGTGGTGATTTTGGTGAAAAACGAAAATCATGGTTTTGGAAAACTGGCTGGACTCAATCCTCACAAATGCCTTCAAAGTGATGTGGGAGAAGTTTGGGAGCAAAAGGAATTGATCTTGACATGGTTGGTGCATAGCCAAGTGCCATGATTTTGGATTTTTGGCTTGATTTTGTGACTTGGTGGTGATTTTGGTGAAAAACGAAAATCATGGTTTTGGAAAACTGGCTGGACTCAATCCTCACAAATGCCTTCAAAGTGATGTGGGAGAAGTTTGGGATCAAAAGGAATTGATCTTGGCATGGTTGGTGCATAGCCAAGTTCCAAGATTTTGGTGTTTTGGCTTGATTTTGTGACTTGGTGGTGTGCCAAGAATCATGAAATTTTCAAAGTGGTGGTTTTTGAGTTTTGTTGGTTGGAAAGTGTCACAAATGCATGCAGAATGAGGTCTAGAAAGTTTGGTATCAAAACCAAGCCATCTTGATGTGGTTTTGAATTTTTGAAATGTTGGAAAATAGAGGGTTTTGAAAAAAATTCATGAAAATTCGAAACCTTGGCCAATCCTAACGAAACTTGGTGGGCACCTTCTTGATATTATTATGGGATGGACTGGAAAAAATCACGCAAAAATACGGTGTCTAGATACGTTTTTCCATTTTTCCCGATTTTCCACATTTCGGGTCTTTGGAAAAATAAAAAAAATACTTCCCCATGTCGAAAAATTCTAATTTTTTGCAGGCAATGTTGTACCATTTTTATGAGGATCCCTGCAAAAAATCTCGTGAAAATTCGTTCTCTAGGTCCCAAAACAGAACTTATGTCTACTCAAAAAAAGTGTATCTACTTGTACAAAAGTGGCTTTTGCATATTTAGCTATTATAGGGGGGGGGTGTTCCTCAATGCAGCCAGCTCTTGCACCATGGAAAATTCTGGTGCGGTCCCTTCATTCCCCCCTGTTTTGGCTTGCTTTGTGGTGGGGCAAGTCAAAACGCCCACACATGGGTGATCCACCAACTTGGGTTGGTGTCACCCGTTGTGGGCGGCGGCATGGTGGTGGCCGCCGTCGGTTCCGGCCGACTGACCCGGTGGGAAAAAATGTGAATCTGTTATGTGGATTTGTGGCACGCTGGTGGGATTTTCGTTGTGTGGCTCATTTCTAGACTTGTGAGCATCACGAAGGGGGTATGGCTTCCAACCGTTCGCGGGGAAGGGGCCATCATGTCTGGCTTGCTGCCGGCCGGGGGGGTAATGTCATCAGTCAGCGTCCGCTTGGGCTCACATTTGTGCTGGTTACGCCCAGGGTCATGTGGTTGATATTGAGGGCTTTATTACTCTCGGTCCAGTAGCGCGCGGCCACCACAGGGAAGGCACGGCCTCATCCGCGTGGCTTCTCCCTCACGAGCATCTTGGCGATCCGCCACGGTGGTCGTGCTGGAGAAGAAGCACGGATGAGACGGGTTGGAACTGTGGCCCGGTGCGATCGGGGAAGATTTGTGCCACGCAAATCGTTGGGTGGCTTATTCGAAGACTTGTGAGCATCACGAAGGGGGTATGGCTTCCAACCGTTCGCGGGAAAGGGGCCATCATGTCTGGCTTGCTGCCGGGCGGGGGGGAGTAATGTCATCAGTCAGCGTCCGCTTGGGCTCACATTTGTGCTGGTTACGCCCAGGGTCATGTGGTTGATATGAGGGCTTTATTACTCTCGGTCCAGTAGCGCGCGGCCACCACAGGGAAGGCACGGCCTCATCCGCGTGGCTTCTCCCTCACGAGCATCTTGGCGATCCGCCACGGTGGTCGTGCTGGAGAAGAAGCACGGACGAGACGGGTTGGAACTGTGGCCCGGTGCGATCGGGGAAGATTTGTGCCACGCAAATCCACAAACACACGGATACACCAAGACCACCACTCGGGACCACCA
>NC_143508.1:55817500-55820000 GCF_051622355.1 Phaseolus vulgaris
GTGGTGATTTTGGTGAAAAACGAAAATCATGGTTTTGGAAAACTGGCTGGACTCAATCCTCACAAATGCCTTCAAAGTGATGTGGGAGAAGTTTGGGATCAAAAGGAATTGATCTTGACATGGTTGGTGCATAGCCAAGTTCATGATTTTGGTGTTTTGGCTTGATTTTGTGGCTTGGTGGTGATTTTGGTGAAAAACGAAAATCATGGTTTTGGAAAACTGGCTGGACTCAATCCTCACAAATGCCTTCAAAGTGATGTGGGAGAAGTTTGGGAGCAAAAGGAATTGATCTTGACATGGTTGGTGCATAGCCAAGTGCCATGATTTTGGATTTTTGGCTTGATTTTGTGACTTGGTGGTGATTTTGGTGAAAAACGAAAATCATGGTTTTGGAAAACTGGCTGGACTCAATCCTCACAAATGCCTTCAAAGTGATGTGGGAGAAGTTTGGGATCAAAAGGAATTGATCTTGACATGGTTGGTGCATAGCCAAGTTCATGATTTTGGTGTTTTGGCTTGATTTTGTGGCTTGGTGGTGATTTTGGTGAAAAACGAAAATCATGGTTTTGGAAAAGTGGCTGGACTGAATCCTCACAAATGCCTTCAAAGTGATGTGGGAGAAGTTTGGGATCAAAAGGAATTGATCTTGACATGGTTGGTGCATAGCCAAGTTCATGATTTTGGTGTTTTGGCTTGATTTTGTGGCTTGGTGGTGATTTTGGTGAAAAACGAAAATCATGGTTTTGGAAAACTGGCTGGACTCAATCCTCACAAATGCCTTCAAAGTGATGTGGGAGAAGTTTGGGATCAAAAGGAATTGATCTTGACATGGTTGGTGCATAGCCAAGTTCATGATTTTGGTGTTTTGGCTTGATTTTGTGGCTTGGTGGTGATTTTGGTGAAAAACGAAAATCATGGTTTTGGAAAACTGGCTGGACTCAATCCTCACAAATGCCTTCAAAGTGATGTGGGAGAAGTTTGGGATCAAAAGGAATTGATCTTGACATGGTTGGTGCATAGCCAAGTTCATGATTTTGGTGTTTTGGCTTGATTTTGTGGCTTGGTGGTGATTTTGGTGAAAAACGAAAATCATGGTTTTGGAAAACTGGCTGGACTCAATCCTCACAAATGCCTTCAAAGTGATGTGGGAGAAGTTTGGGAGCAAAAGGAATTGATCTTGACATGGTTGGTGCATAGCCAAGTGCCATGATTTTGGATTTTTGGCTTGATTTTGTGACTTGGTGGTGATTTTGGTGAAAAACGAAAATCATGGTTTTGGAAAACTGGCTGGACTCAATCCTCACAAATGCCTTCAAAGTGATGTGGGAGAAGTTTGGGATCAAAAGGAATTGATCTTGGCATGGTTGGTGCATAGCCAAGTTCCAAGATTTTGGTGTTTTGGCTTGATTTTGTGACTTGGTGGTGTGCCAAGAATCATGAAATTTTCAAAGTGGTGGTTTTTGAGTTTTGTTGGTTGGAAAGTGTCACAAATGCATGCAGAATGAGGTCTAGAAAGTTTGGTATCAAAACCAAGCCATCTTGATGTGGTTTTGAATTTTTGAAATGTTGGAAAATAGAGGGTTTTGAAAAAAATTCATGAAAATTCGAAACCTTGGCCAATCCTAACGAAACTTGGTGGGCACCTTCTTGATATTATTATGGGATGGACTGGAAAAAATCACGCAAAAATACGGTGTCTAGATACGTTTTTCCATTTTTCCCGATTTTCCACATTTCGGGTCTTTGGAAAAATAAAAAAAATACTTCCCCATGTCGAAAAATTCTAATTTTTTGCAGGCAATGTTGTACCATTTTTATGAGGATCCCTGCAAAAAATCTCGTGAAAATTCGTTCTCTAGGTCCCAAAACAGAACTTATGTCTACTCAAAAAAAGTGTATCTACTTGTACAAAAGTGGCTTTTGCATATTTAGCTATTATAGGGGGGGGGTGTTCCTCAATGCAGCCAGCTCTTGCACCATGGAAAATTCTGGTGCGGTCCCTTCATTCCCCCCTGTTTTGGCTTGCTTTGTGGTGGGGCAAGTCAAAACGCCCACACATGGGTGATCCACCAACTTGGGTTGGTGTCACCCGTTGTGGGCGGCGGCATGGTGGTGGCCGCCGTCGGTTCCGGCCGACTGACCCGGTGGGAAAAAATGTGAATCTGTTATGTGGATTTGTGGCACGCTGGTGGGATTTTCGTTGTGTGGCTCATTTCTAGACTTGTGAGCATCACGAAGGGGGTATGGCTTCCAACCGTTCGCGGGGAAGGGGCCATCATGTCTGGCTTGCTGCCGGCCGGGGGGGTAATGTCATCAGTCAGCGTCCGCTTGGGCTCACATTTGTGCTGGTTACGCCCAGGGTCATGTGGTTGATATTGAGGGCTTTATTACTCTCGGTCCAGTAGCGCGCGGCCACCACAGGGAAGGCACGGCCTCATCCGCGTGGCTTCTCCCTCACGAGCATCTTGGCGATCCGCCACGGTGGTCGTGCTGGAGAAGA
>NC_143508.1:55830000-55832500 GCF_051622355.1 Phaseolus vulgaris
ATCCTCACAAATGCCTTCAAAGTGATGTGGGAGAAGTTTGGGATCAAAAGGAATTGATCTTGACATGGTTGGTGCATAGCCAAGTTCATGATTTTGGTGTTTTGGCTTGATTTTGTGGCTTGGTGGTGATTTTGGTGAAAAACGAAAATCATGGTTTTGGAAAAGTGGCTGGACTGAATCCTCACAAATGCCTTCAAAGTGATGTGGGAGAAGTTTGGGATCAAAAGGAATTGATCTTGACATGGTTGGTGCATAGCCAAGTTCATGATTTTGTGACTTGGTGGTGATTTTGGTGAAAAACGAAAATCATGGTTTTGGAAAACTGGCTGGACTCAATCCTCACAAATGCCTTCAAAGTGATGTGGGAGAAGTTTGGGATCAAAAGGAATTGATCTTGACATGGTTGGTGCATAGCCAAGTTCATGATTTTGTGGCTTGGTGGTGATTTTGGTGAAAAACGAAAATCATGGTTTTGGAAAACTGGCTGGACTCAATCCTCACAAATGCCTTCAAAGTGATGTGGGAGAAGTTTGGGATCAAAAGGAATTGATCTTGACATGGTTGGTGCATAGCCAAGTTCATGATTTTGTGACTTGGTGGTGATTTTGTGGCTTGGTGGTGATTTTGGTGAAAAACGAAAATCATGGTTTTGGAAAACTGGCTGGACTGAATCCTCACAAATGCCTTCAAAGTGATGTGGGAGAAGTTTGGGATCAAAAGGAATTGATCTTGACATGGTTGGTGCATAGCCAAGTTCATGATTTTGGTGTTTTGGCTTGATTTTGTGGCTTGGTGGTGATTTTGGTGAAAAACGAAAATCATGGTTTTGGAAAACTGGCTGGACTCAATCCTCACAAATGCCTTCAAAGTGATGTGGGAGAAGTTTGGGATCAAAAGGAATTGATCTTGACATGGTTGGTGCATAGCCAAGTTCATGATTTTGGTGTTTTGGCTTGATTTTGTGGCTTGGTGGTGATTTTGGTGAAAAACGAAAATCATGGTTTTGGAAAACTGGCTGGACTCAATCCTCACAAATGCCTTCAAAGTGATGTGGGAGAAGTTTGGGAGCAAAAGGAATTGATCTTGACATGGTTGGTGCATAGCCAAGTGCCATGATTTTGGATTTTTGGCTTGATTTTGTGACTTGGTGGTGATTTTGGTGAAAAACGAAAATCATGGTTTTGGAAAACTGGCTGGACTCAATCCTCACAAATGCCTTCAAAGTGATGTGGGAGAAGTTTGGGATCAAAAGGAATTGATCTTGACATGGTTGGTGCATAGCCAAGTTCATGATTTTGGTGTTTTGGCTTGATTTTGTGGCTTGGTGGTGATTTTGGTGAAAAACGAAAATCATGGTTTTGGAAAAGTGGCTGGACTGAATCCTCACAAATTCCTTCAAAGTGATGTGGGAGAAGTTTGGGATCAAAAGGAATTGATCTTGACGTGGTTGGTGCATAGCCAAGTTCATGATTTTGGTGTTTTGGCTTGATTTTGTGGCTTGGTGGTGATTTTGGTGAAAAACGAAAATCATGGTTTTGGAAAAGTGGCTGGACTCAATCCTCACAAATGCCTTCAAAGTGATGTGGGAGAAGTTTGGGATCAAAAGGAATTGATCTTGACATGGTTGGTGCATAGCCAAGTTCATGATTTTGGTGTTTTGGCTTGATTTTGTGGCTTGGTGGTGATTTTGGTGAAAAACGAAAATCATGGTTTTGGAAAACTGGCTGGACTCAATCCTCACAAATGCCTTCAAAGTGATGTGGGAGAAGTTTGGGATCAAAAGGAATTGATCTTGACATGGTTGGTGCATAGCCAAGTTCATGATTTTGGTGTTTTGGCTTGATTTTGTGGCTTGGTGGTGATTTTGGTGAAAAACGAAAATCATGGTTTTGGAAAACTGGCTGGACTCAATCCTCACAAATGCCTTCAAAGTGATGTGGGAGAAGTTTGGGAGCAAAAGGAATTGATCTTGACATGGTTGGTGCATAGCCAAGTGCCATGATTTTGGATTTTTGGCTTGATTTTGTGACTTGGTGGTGATTTTGGTGAAAAACGAAAATCATGGTTTTGGAAAACTGGCTGGACTCAATCCTCACAAATGCCTTCAAAGTGATGTGGGAGAAGTTTGGGATCAAAAGGAATTGATCTTGGCATGGTTGGTGCATAGCCAAGTTCCAAGATTTTGGTGTTTTGGCTTGATTTTGTGACTTGGTGGTGTGCCAAGAATCATGAAATTTTCAAAGTGGTGGTTTTTGAGTTTTGTTGGTTGGAAAGTGTCACAAATGCATGCAGAATGAGGTCTAGAAAGTTTGGTATCAAAACCAAGCCATCTTGATGTGGTTTTGAATTTTTGAAATGTTGGAAAATAGAGGGTTTTGAAAAAAATTCATGAAAATTCGAAACCTTGGCCAATCCTAACGAAACTTGGTGGGCACCTTCTTGATATTATTATGGGATGGACTGGAAAAAATCACGCAAAAATACGGTGTCTAGATACGTT
>NC_143508.1:55842500-55845000 GCF_051622355.1 Phaseolus vulgaris
CATGGTTGGTGCATAGCCAAGTTCATGATTTTGGTGTTTTGGCTTGATTTTGTGGCTTGGTGGTGATTTTGGTGAAAAACGAAAATCATGGTTTTGGAAAAGTGGCTGGACTCAATCCTCACAAATGCCTTCAAAGTGATGTGGGAGAAGTTTGGGATCAAAAGGAATTGATCTTGACATGGTTGGTGCATAGCCAAGTTCATGATTTTGGTGTTTTGGCTTGATTTTGTGGCTTGGTGGTGATTTTGGTGAAAAACGAAAATCATGGTTTTGGAAAAGTGGCTGGACTGAATCCTCACAAATGCCTTCAAAGTGATGTGGGAGAAGTTTGGGATCAAAAGGAATTGATCTTGACATGGTTGGTGCATAGCCAAGTTCATGATTTTGGTGTTTTGGCTTGATTTTGTGGCTTGGTGGTGATTTTGGTGAAAAACGAAAATCATGGTTTTGGAAAACTGGCTGGACTCAATCCTCACAAATGCCTTCAAAGTGATGTGGGAGAAGTTTGGGATCAAAAGGAATTGATCTTGACATGGTTGGTGCATAGCCAAGTTCATGATTTTGGTGTTTTGGCTTGATTTTGTGGCTTGGTGGTGATTTTGGTGAAAAACGAAAATCATGGTTTTGGAAAACTGGCTGGACTCAATCCTCACAAATGCCTTCAAAGTGATGTGGGAGAAGTTTGGGATCAAAAGGAATTGATCTTGACATGGTTGGTGCATAGCCAAGTTCATGATTTTGGTGTTTTGGCTTGATTTTGTGGCTTGGTGGTGATTTTGGTGAAAAACGAAAATCATGGTTTTGGAAAACTGGCTGGACTCAATCCTCACAAATGCCTTCAAAGTGATGTGGGAGAAGTTTGGGAGCAAAAGGAATTGATCTTGACATGGTTGGTGCATAGCCAAGTGCCATGATTTTGGATTTTTGGCTTGATTTTGTGACTTGGTGGTGATTTTGGTGAAAAACGAAAATCATGGTTTTGGAAAACTGGCTGGACTCAATCCTCACAAATGCCTTCAAAGTGATGTGGGAGAAGTTTGGGATCAAAAGGAATTGATCTTGACATGGTTGGTGCATAGCCAAGTTCATGATTTTGGTGTTTTGGCTTGATTTTGTGGCTTGGTGGTGATTTTGGTGAAAAACGAAAATCATGGTTTTGGAAAAGTGGCTGGACTGAATCCTCACAAATGCCTTCAAAGTGATGTGGGAGAAGTTTGGGATCAAAAGGAATTGATCTTGACATGGTTGGTGCATAGCCAAGTTCATGATTTTGGTGTTTTGGCTTGATTTTGTGGCTTGGTGGTGATTTTGGTGAAAAACGAAAATCATGGTTTTGGAAAAGTGGCTGGACTCAATCCTCACAAATGCCTTCAAAGTGATGTGGGAGAAGTTTGGGATCAAAAGGAATTGATCTTGACATGGTTGGTGCATAGCCAAGTTCATGATTTTGGTGTTTTGGCTTGATTTTGTGGCTTGGTGGTGATTTTGGTGAAAAACGAAAATCATGGTTTTGGAAAACTGGCTGGACTCAATCCTCACAAATGCCTTCAAAGTGATGTGGGAGAAGTTTGGGATCAAAAGGAATTGATCTTGACATGGTTGGTGCATAGCCAAGTTCATGATTTTGGTGTTTTGGCTTGATTTTGTGGCTTGGTGGTGATTTTGGTGAAAAACGAAAATCATGGTTTTGGAAAACTGGCTGGACTCAATCCTCACAAATGCCTTCAAAGTGATGTGGGAGAAGTTTGGGATCAAAAGGAATTGATCTTGACATGGTTGGTGCATAGCCAAGTTCATGATTTTGGTGTTTTGGCTTGATTTTGTGGCTTGGTGGTGATTTTGGTGAAAAACGAAAATCATGGTTTTGGAAAACTGGCTGGACTCAATCCTCACAAATGCCTTCAAAGTGATGTGGGAGAAGTTTGGGATCAAAAGGAATTGATCTTGACATGGTTGGTGCATAGCCAAGTTCATGATTTTGGTGTTTTGGCTTGATTTTGTGGCTTGGTGGTGATTTTGGTGAAAAACGAAAATCATGGTTTTGGAAAACTGGCTGGACTCAATCCTCACAAATGCCTTCAAAGTGATGTGGGAGAAGTTTGGGAGCAAAAGGAATTGATCTTGACATGGTTGGTGCATAGCCAAGTGCCATGATTTTGGATTTTTGGCTTGATTTTGTGACTTGGTGGTGATTTTGGTGAAAAACGAAAATCATGGTTTTGGAAAACTGGCTGGACTCAATCCTCACAAATGCCTTCAAAGTGATGTGGGAGAAGTTTGGGATCAAAAGGAATTGATCTTGACATGGTTGGTGCATAGCCAAGTTCATGATTTTGGTGTTTTGGCTTGATTTTGTGGCTTGGTGGTGATTTTGGTGAAAAACGAAAATCATGGTTTTGGAAAAGTGGCTGGACTGAATCCTCACAAATGCCTTCAAAGTGATGTGGGAGAAGTTTGGGATCAAAAGGAATTGATCTTGACGTGGTTGGTGCATAGCCAA
>NC_143508.1:55855000-55857500 GCF_051622355.1 Phaseolus vulgaris
CTTGGTGGTGATTTTGGTGAAAAACGAAAATCATGGTTTTGGAAAAGTGGCTGGACTCAATCCTCACAAATGCCTTCAAAGTGATGTGGGAGAAGTTTGGGATCAAAAGGAATTGATCTTGACATGGTTGGTGCATAGCCAAGTTCATGATTTTGGTGTTTTGGCTTGATTTTGTGGCTTGGTGGTGATTTTGGTGAAAAACGAAAATCATGGTTTTGGAAAACTGGCTGGACTCAATCCTCACAAATGCCTTCAAAGTGATGTGGGAGAAGTTTGGGAGCAAAAGGAATTGATCTTGACATGGTTGGTGCATAGCCAAGTGCCATGATTTTGGATTTTTGGCTTGATTTTGTGACTTGGTGGTGATTTTGGTGAAAAACGAAAATCATGGTTTTGGAAAACTGGCTGGACTCAATCCTCACAAATGCCTTCAAAGTGATGTGGGAGAAGTTTGGGATCAAAAGGAATTGATCTTGACATGGTTGGTGCATAGCCAAGTTCATGATTTTGGTGTTTTGGCTTGATTTTGTGGCTTGGTGGTGATTTTGGTGAAAAACGAAAATCATGGTTTTGGAAAAGTGGCTGGACTGAATCCTCACAAATGCCTTCAAAGTGATGTGGGAGAAGTTTGGGATCAAAAGGAATTGATCTTGACATGGTTGGTGCATAGCCAAGTTCATGATTTTGGTGTTTTGGCTTGATTTTGTGGCTTGGTGGTGATTTTGGTGAAAAACGAAAATCATGGTTTTGGAAAAGTGGCTGGACTCAATCCTCACAAATGCCTTCAAAGTGATGTGGGAGAAGTTTGGGATCAAAAGGAATTGATCTTGACATGGTTGGTGCATAGCCAAGTTCATGATTTTGGTGTTTTGGCTTGATTTTGTGGCTTGGTGGTGATTTTGGTGAAAAACGAAAATCATGGTTTTGGAAAAGTGGCTGGACTCAATCCTCACAAATGCCTTCAAAGTGATGTGGGAGAAGTTTGGGATCAAAAGGAATTGATCTTGACATGGTTGGTGCATAGCCAAGTTCATGATTTTGGTGTTTTGGCTTGATTTTGTGGCTTGGTGGTGATTTTGGTGAAAAACGAAAATCATGGTTTTGGAAAACTGGCTGGACTCAATCCTCACAAATGCCTTCAAAGTGATGTGGGAGAAGTTTGGGATCAAAAGGAATTGATCTTGACATGGTTGGTGCATAGCCAAGTGCCATGATTTTGGATTTTTGGCTTGATTTTGTGACTTGGTGGTGATTTTGGTGAAAAACGAAAATCATGGTTTTGGAAAACTGGCTGGACTCAATCCTCACAAATGCCTTCAAAGTGATGTGGGAGAAGTTTGGGATCAAAAGGAATTGATCTTGGCATGGTTGGTGCATAGCCAAGTTCCAAGATTTTGGTGTTTTGGCTTGATTTTGTGACTTGGTGGTGATTTTGGTGAAAAACGAAAATCATGGTTTTGGAAAACTGGCTGGACTCAATCCTCACAAATGCCTTCAAAGTGATGTGGGAGAAGTTTGGGATCAAAAGGAATTGATCTTGACATGGTTGGTGCATAGCCAAGTTCATGATTTTGGTGTTTTGGCTTGATTTTGTGGCTTGGTGGTGATTTTGGTGAAAAACGAAAATCATGGTTTTGGAAAAGTGGCTGGACTGAATCCTCACAAATGCCTTCAAAGTGATGTGGGAGAAGTTTGGGATCAAAAGGAATTGATCTTGACATGGTTGGTGCATAGCCAAGTTCATGATTTTGGTGTTTTGGCTTGATTTTGTGGCTTGGTGGTGATTTTGGTGAAAAACGAAAATCATGGTTTTGGAAAACTGGCTGGACTCAATCCTCACAAATGCCTTCAAAGTGATGTGGGAGAAGTTTGGGATCAAAAGGAATTGATCTTGACATGGTTGGTGCATAGCCAAGTTCATGATTTTGGTGTTTTGGCTTGATTTTGTGGCTTGGTGGTGATTTTGGTGAAAAACGAAAATCATGGTTTTGGAAAACTGGCTGGACTCAATCCTCACAAATGCCTTCAAAGTGATGTGGGAGAAGTTTGGGATCAAAAGGAATTGATCTTGACATGGTTGGTGCATAGCCAAGTTCATGATTTTGGTGTTTTGGCTTGATTTTGTGGCTTGGTGGTGATTTTGGTGAAAAACGAAAATCATGGTTTTGGAAAACTGGCTGGACTCAATCCTCACAAATGCCTTCAAAGTGATGTGGGAGAAGTTCGGGAGCAAAAGGAATTGATCTTGACATGGTTGGTGCATAGCCAAGTGCCATGATTTTGGATTTTTGGCTTGATTTTGTGACTTGGTGGTGATTTTGGTGAAAAACGAAAATCATGGTTTTGGAAAACTGGCTGGACTCAATCCTCACAAATGCCTTCAAAGTGATGTGGGAGAAGTTTGGGATCAAAAGGAATTGATCTTGGCATGGTTGGTGCATAGTCAAGTTCCAAGATTTTGGTGTTTTGGCTTGATTTTGTGACTTGGTGGTGTGCCAAG
>NC_143508.1:55867500-55870000 GCF_051622355.1 Phaseolus vulgaris
GACTGAATCCTCACAAATGCCTTCAAAGTGATGTGGGAGAAGTTTGGGATCAAAAGGAATTGATCTTGACATGGTTGGTGCATAGCCAAGTTCATGATTTTGGTGTTTTGGCTTGATTTTGTGGCTTGGTGGTGATTTTGGTGAAAAACGAAAATCATGGTTTTGGAAAACTGGCTGGACTGAATCCTCACAAATGCCTTCAAAGTGATGTGGGAGAAGTTTGGGATCAAAAGGAATTGATCTTGACATGGTTGGTGCATAGCCAAGTTCATGATTTTGGTGTTTTGGCTTGATTTTGTGGCTTGGTGGTGATTTTGGTGAAAAACGAAAATCATGGTTTTGGAAAACTGGCTGGACTCAATCCTCACAAATGCCTTCAAAGTGATGTGGGAGAAGTTTGGGATCAAAAGGAATTGATCTTGACATGGTTGGTGCATAGCAAAGTTCATGATTTTGGTGTTTTGGCTTGATTTTGTGGCTTGGTGGTGATTTTGGTGAAAAACGAAAATCATGGTTTTGGAAAACTGGCTGGACTCAATCCTCACAAATGCCTTCAAAGTGATGTGGGAGAAGTTTGGGAGCAAAAGGAATTGATCTTGACATGGTTGGTGCATAGCCAAGTGCCATGATTTTGGATTTTTGGCTTGATTTTGTGACTTGGTGGTGATTTTGGTGAAAAACGAAAATCATGGTTTTGGAAAACTGGCTGGACTCAATCCTCACAAATGCCTTCAAAGTGATGTGGGAGAAGTTTGGGATCAAAAGGAATTGATCTTGACATGGTTGGTGCATAGCCAAGTTCATGATTTTGGTGTTTTGGCTTGATTTTGTGGCTTGGTGGTGATTTTGGTGAAAAACGAAAATCATGGTTTTGGAAAAGTGGCTGGACTGAATCCTCACAAATGCCTTCAAAGTGATGTGGGAGAAGTTTGGGATCAAAAGGAATTGATCTTGACATGGTTGGTGCATAGCCAAGTTCATGATTTTGGTGTTTTGGCTTGATTTTGTGGCTTGGTGGTGATTTTGGTGAAAAACGAAAATCATGGTTTTGGAAAAGTGGCTGGACTCAATCCTCACAAATGCCTTCAAAGTGATGTGGGAGAAGTTTGGGATCAAAAGGAATTGATCTTGACATGGTTGGTGCATAGCCAAGTTCATGATTTTGGTGTTTTGGCTTGATTTTGTGGCTTGGTGGTGATTTTGGTGAAAAACGAAAATCATGGTTTTGGAAAACTGGCTGGACTCAATCCTCACAAATGCCTTCAAAGTGATGTGGGAGAAGTTTGGGATCAAAAGGAATTGATCTTGACATGGTTGGTGCATAGCCAAGTTCATGATTTTGGTGTTTTGGCTTGATTTTGTGGCTTGGTGGTGATTTTGGTGAAAAACGAAAATCATGGTTTTGGAAAACTGGCTGGACTCAATCCTCACAAATGCCTTCAAAGTGATGTGGGAGAAGTTTGGGATCAAAAGGAATTGATCTTGACATGGTTGGTGCATAGCCAAGTTCATGATTTTGGTGTTTTGGCTTGATTTTGTGGCTTGGTGGTGATTTTGGTGAAAAACGAAAATCATGGTTTTGGAAAACTGGCTGGACTCAATCCTCACAAATGCCTTCAAAGTGATGTGGGAGAAGTTTGGGATCAAAAGGAATTGATCTTGACATGGTTGGTGCATAGCCAAGTTCATGATTTTGGTGTTTTGGCTTGATTTTGTGGCTTGGTGGTGATTTTGGTGAAAAACGAAAATCATGGTTTTGGAAAACTGGCTGGACTCAATCCTCACAAATGCCTTCAAAGTGATGTGGGAGAAGTTTGGGAGCAAAAGGAATTGATCTTGACATGGTTGGTGCATAGCCAAGTGCCATGATTTTGGATTTTTGGCTTGATTTTGTGACTTGGTGGTGATTTTGGTGAAAAACGAAAATCATGGTTTTGGAAAACTGGCTGGACTCAATCCTCACAAATGCCTTCAAAGTGATGTGGGAGAAGTTTGGGATCAAAAGGAATTGATCTTGACATGGTTGGTGCATAGCCAAGTTCATGATTTTGGTGTTTTGGCTTGATTTTGTGGCTTGGTGGTGATTTTGGTGAAAAACGAAAATCATGGTTTTGGAAAAGTGGCTGGACTGAATCCTCACAAATGCCTTCAAAGTGATGTGGGAGAAGTTTGGGATCAAAAGGAATTGATCTTGACGTGGTTGGTGCATAGCCAAGTTCATGATTTTGGTGTTTTGGCTTGATTTTGTGGCTTGGTGGTGATTTTGGTGAAAAACGAAAATCATGGTTTTGGAAAAGTGGCTGGACTCAATCCTCACAAATGCCTTCAAAGTGATGTGGGAGAAGTTTGGGATCAAAAGGAATTGATCTTGACATGGTTGGTGCATAGCCAAGTTCATGATTTTGGTGTTTTGGCTTGATTTTGTGGCTTGGTGGTGATTTTGGTGAAAAACGAAAATCATGGTTTTGGAAAACTGGCTGGACTCAATCCTCACAAATGC
>NC_143508.1:55880000-55887500 GCF_051622355.1 Phaseolus vulgaris
ATGCCTTCAAAGTGATGTGGGAGAAGTTTGGGATCAAAAGGAATTGATCTTGACATGGTTGGTGCATAGCAAAGTTCATGATTTTGGTGTTTTGGCTTGATTTTGTGGCTTGGTGGTGATTTTGGTGAAAAACGAAAATCATGGTTTTGGAAAACTGGCTGGACTCAATCCTCACAAATGCCTTCAAAGTGATGTGGGAGAAGTTTGGGATCAAAAGGAATTGATCTTGACATGGTTGGTGCATAGCCAAGTTCATGATTTTGGAGTTTTGGCTTGATTTTGTGGCTTGGTGGTGATTTTGGTGAAAAACGAAAATCATGGTTTTGGAAAACTGGCTGGACTCAATCCTCACAAATGCCTTCAAAGTGATGTGGGAGAAGTTTGGGATCAAAAGGAATTGATCTTGACATGGTTGGTGCATAGCCAAGTTCATGATTTTGGTGTTTTGGCTTGATTTTGTGGCTTGGTGGTGATTTTGGTGAAAAACGAAAATCATGGTTTTGGAAAACTGGCTGGACTCAATCCTCACAAATGCCTTCAAAGTGATGTGGGAGAAGTTTGGGATCAAAAGGAATTGATCTTGACATGGTTGGTGCATAGCAAAGTTCATGATTTTGTGGCTTGGTGGTGATTTTGGTGAAAAACGAAAATCATGGTTTTGGAAAACTGGCTGGACTCAATCCTCACAAATGCCTTCAAAGTGATGTGGGAGAAGTTTGGGATCAAAAGGAATTGATCTTGACATGGTTGGTGCATAGCCAAGTTCATGATTTTGTGACTTGGTGGTGATTTTGTGGCTTGGTGGTGATTTTGGTGAAAAACGAAAATCATGGTTTTGGAAAACTGGCTGGACTGAATCCTCACAAATGCCTTCAAAGTGATGTGGGAGAAGTTTGGGATCAAAAGGAATTGATCTTGACATGGTTGGTGCATAGCCAAGTTCATGATTTTGGTGTTTTGGCTTGATTTTGTGGCTTGGTGGTGATTTTGGTGAAAAACGAAAATCATGGTTTTGGAAAACTGGCTGGACTGAATCCTCACAAATGCCTTCAAAGTGATGTGGGAGAAGTTTGGGATCAAAAGGAATTGATCTTGACATGGTTGGTGCATATCCAAGTTCATGATTTTGGTGTTTTGGCTTGATTTTGTGGCTTGGTGGTGATTTTGGTGAAAAACGAAAATCATGGTTTTGGAAAACTGGCTGGACTCAATCCTCACAAATGCCTTCAAAGTGATGTGGGAGAAGTTTGGGATCAAAAGGAATTGATCTTGACATGGTTGGTGCATAGCCAAGTTCATGATTTTGGTGTTTTGGCTTGATTTTGTGGCTTGGTGGTGATTTTGGTGAAAAACGAAAATCATGGTTTTGGAAAAGTGGCTGGACTCAATCCTCACAAATGCCTTCAAAGTGATGTGGGAGAAGTTTGGGATCAAAAGGAATTGATCTTGACATGGTTGGTGCATAGCCAAGTTCATGATTTTGGTGTTTTGGCTTGATTTTGTGGCTTGGTGGTGATTTTGGTGAAAAACGAAAATCATGGTTTTGGAAAACTGGCTGGACTCAATCCTCACAAATGCCTTCAAAGTGATGTGGGAGAAGTTTGGGATCAAAAGGAATTGATCTTGACATGGTTGGTGCATAGCCAAGTTCATGATTTTGGTGTTTTGGCTTGATTTTGTGGCTTGGTGGTGATTTTGGTGAAAAACGAAAATCATGGTTTTGGAAAACTGGCTGGACTCAATCCTCACAAATGCCTTCAAAGTGATGTGGGAGAAGTATGGGATCAAAAGGAATTGATCTTGACATGGTTGGTGCATAGCAAAGTTCATGATTTTGGTGTTTTGGCTTGATTTTGTGGCTTGGTGGTGATTTTGGTGAAAAACGAAAATCATGGTTTTGGAAAACTGGCTGGACTCAATCCTCACAAATGCCTTCAAAGTGATGTGGGAGAAGTTTGGGATCAAAAGGAATTGATCTTGACATGGTTGGTGCATAGCAAAGTTCATGATTTTGGTGTTTTGGCTTGATTTTGTGGCTTGGTGGTGATTTTGGTGAAAAACGAAAATCATGGTTTTGGAAAACTGGCTGGACTCAATCCTCACAAATGCCTTCAAAGTGATGTGGGAGAAGTTTGGGATCAAAAGGAATTGATCTTGACATGGTTGGTGCATAGCCAAGTTCATGATTTTGGTGTTTTGGCTTGATTTTGTGGCTTGGTGGTGATTTTGGTGAAAAACGAAAATCATGGTTTTGGAAAACTGGCTGGACTCAATCCTCACAAATGCCTTCAAAGTGATGTGGGAGAAGTTTGGGATCAAAAGGAATTGATCTTGACATGGTTGGTGCATAGCCAAGTTCATGATTTTGGTGTTTTGGCTTGATTTTGTGGCTTGGTGGTGATTTTGGTGAAAAACGAAAATCATGGTTTTGGAAAACTGGCTGGACTCAATCCTCACAAATGCCTTCAAAGTGATGTGGGAGAAGTTTGGGATCAAAAGGAATTGATCTTGACATGGTTGGTGCATAGCCAAGTTCATGATTTTGTGACTTGGTGGTGATTTTGGTGAAAAACGAAAATCATGGTTTTGGAAAACTGGCTGGACTCAATCCTCACAAATGCCTTCAAAGTGATGTGGGAGAAGTTTGGGATCAAAAGGAATTGATCTTGACATGGTTGGTGCATAGCCAAGTTCATGATTTTGTGGCTTGGTGGTGATTTTGGTGAAAAACGAAAATCATGGTTTTGGAAAACTGGCTGGACTCAATCCTCACAAATGCCTTCAAAGTGATGTGGGAGAAGTTTGGGATCAAAAGGAATTGATCTTGACATGGTTGGTGCATAGCCAAGTTCATGATTTTGTGACTTGGTGGTGATTTTGTGGCTTGGTGGTGATTTTGGTGAAAAACGAAAATCATGGTTTTGGAAAACTGGCTGGACTGAATCCTCACAAATGCCTTCAAAGTGATGTGGGAGAAGTTTGGGATCAAAAGGAATTGATCTTGACATGGTTGGTGCATAGCCAAGTTCATGATTTTGGTGTTTTGGCTTGATTTTGTGGCTTGGTGGTGATTTTGGTGAAAAACGAAAATCATGGTTTTGGAAAACTGGCTGGACTGAATCCTCACAAATGCCTTCAAAGTGATGTGGGAGAAGTTTGGGATCAAAAGGAATTGATCTTGACATGGTTGGTGCATATCCAAGTTCATGATTTTGGTGTTTTGGCTTGATTTTGTGGCTTGGTGGTGATTTTGGTGAAAAACGAAAATCATGGTTTTGGAAAACTGGCTGGACTGAATCCTCACAAATGCCTTCAAAGTGATGTGGGAGAAGTTTGGGATCAAAAGGAATTGATCTTGACATGGTTGGTGCATAGCCAAGTTCATGATTTTGGTGTTTTGGCTTGATTTTGTGGCTTGGTGGTGATTTTGGTGAAAAACGAAAATCATGGTTTTGGAAAAGTGGCTGGACTCAATCCTCACAAATGCCTTCAAAGTGATGTGGGAGAAGTTTGGGATCAAAAGGAATTGATCTTGACATGGTTGGTGCATAGCCAAGTTCATGATTTTGGTGTTTTGGCTTGATTTTGTGGCTTGGTGGTGATTTTGGTGAAAAACGAAAATCATGGTTTTGGAAAACTGGCTGGACTCAATCCTCACAAATGCCTTCAAAGTGATGTGGGAGAAGTTTGGGATCAAAAGGAATTGATCTTGACATGGTTGGTGCATAGCCAAGTTCATGATTTTGGTGTTTTGGCTTGATTTTGTGGCTTGGTGGTGATTTTGGTGAAAAACGAAAATCATGGTTTTGGAAAACTGGCTGGACTCAATCCTCACAAATGCCTTCAAAGTGATGTGGGAGAAGTTTGGGAGCAAAAGGAATTGATCTTGACATGGTTGGTGCATAGCCAAGTGCCATGATTTTGGATTTTTGGCTTGATTTTGTGACTTGGTGGTGATTTTGGTGAAAAACGAAAATCATGGTTTTGGAAAAGTGGCTGGACTCAATCCTCACAAATGCCTTCAAAGTGATGTGGGAGAAGTTTGGGATCAAAAGGAATTGATCTTGACATGGTTGGTGCATAGCCAAGTTCATGATTTTGGTGTTTTGGCTTGATTTTGTGGCTTGGTGGTGATTTTGGTGAAAAACGAAAATCATGGTTTTGGAAAAGTGGCTGGACTGAATCCTCACAAATGCCTTCAAAGTGATGTGGGAGAAGTTTGGGATCAAAAGGAATTGATCTTGACATGGTTGGTGCATAGCCAAGTTCATGATTTTGGTGTTTTGGCTTGATTTTGTGGCTTGGTGGTGATTTTGGTGAAAAACGAAAATCATGGTTTTGGAAAAGTGGCTGGACTGAATCCTCACAAATGCCTTCAAAGTGATGTGGGAGAAGTTTGGGATCAAAAGGAATTGATCTTGACATGGTTGGTGCATAGCCAAGTTCATGATTTTGGTGTTTTGGCTTGATTTTGTGGCTTGGTGGTGATTTTGGTGAAAAACGAAAATCATGGTTTTGGAAAACTGGCTGGACTCAATCCTCACAAATGCCTTCAAAGTGATGTGGGAGAAGTTTGGGATCAAAAGGAATTGATCTTGACATGGTTGGTGCATAGCCAAGTTCATGATTTTGGTGTTTTGGCTTGATTTTGTGGCTTGGTGGTGATTTTGGTGAAAAACGAAAATCATGGTTTTGGAAAAGTGGCTGGACTCAATCCTCACAAATGCCTTCAAAGTGATGTGGGAGAAGTTTGGGAGCAAAAGGAATTGATCTTGACATGGTTGGTGCATAGCCAAGTGCCATGATTTTGGATTTTTGGCTTGATTTTGTGACTTGGTGGTGATTTTGGTGAAAAACGAAAATCATGGTTTTGGAAAAGTGGCTGGACTCAATCCTCACAAATGCCTTCAAAGTGATGTGGGAGAAGTTTGGGATCAAAAGGAATTGATCTTGACATGGTTGGTGCATAGCCAAGTTCATGATTTTGGTGTTTTGGCTTGATTTTGTGGCTTGGTGGTGATTTTGGTGAAAAACGAAAATCATGGTTTTGGAAAACTGGCTGGACTGAATCCTCACAAATGCCTTCAAAGTGATGTGGGAGAAGTTTGGGATCAAAAGGAATTGATCTTGACATGGTTGGTGCATAGCCAAGTTCATGATTTTGGTGTTTTGGCTTGATTTTGTGGCTTGGTGGTGATTTTGGTGAAAAACGAAAATCATGGTTTTGGAAAACTGGCTGGACTCAATCCTCACAAATGCCTTCAAAGTGATGTGGGAGAAGTTTGGGATCAAAAGGAATTGATCTTGACATGGTTGGTGCATAGCCAAGTTCATGATTTTGGTGTTTTGGCTTGATTTTGTGGCTTGGTGGTGATTTTGGTGAAAAACGAAAATCATGGTTTTGGAAAAGTGGCTGGACTCAATCCTCACAAATGCCTTCAAAGTGATGTGGGAGAAGTTTGGGATCAAAAGGAATTGATCTTGACATGGTTGGTGCATAGCCAAGTTCATGATTTTGGTGTTTTGGCTTGATTTTGTGGCTTGGTGGTGATTTTGGTGAAAAACGAAAATCATGGTTTTGGAAAACTGGCTGGACTCAATCCTCACAAATGCCTTCAAAGTGATGTGGGAGAAGTTTGGGAGCAAAAGGAATTGATCTTGACATGGTTGGTGCATAGCCAAGTGCCATGATTTTGGATTTTTGGCTTGATTTTGTGACTTGGTGGTGATTTTGGTGAAAAACGAAAATCATGGTTTTGGAAAACTGGCTGGACTCAATCCTCACAAATGCCTTCAAAGTGATGTGGGAGAAGTTTGGGATCAAAAGGAATTGATCTTGACATGGTTGGTGCATAGCCAAGTTCATGATTTTGGTGTTTTGGCTTGATTTTGTGGCTTGGTGGTGATTTTGGTGAAAAACGAAAATCATGGTTTTGGAAAAGTGGCTGGACTGAATCCTCACAAATGCCTTCAAAGTGATGTGGGAGAAGTTTGGGATCAAAAGGAATTGATCTTGACATGGTTGGTGCATAGCCAAGTTCATGATTTTGGTGTTTTGGCTTGATTTTGTGGCTTGGTGGTGATTTTGGTGAAAAACGAAAATCATGGTTTTGGAAAAGTGGCTGGACTCAATCCTCACAAATGCCTTCAAAGTGATGTGGGAGAAGTTTGGGATCAAAAGGAATTGATCTTGACATGGTTGGTGCATAGCCAAGTTCATGATTTTGGTGTTTTGGCTTGATTTTGTGGCTTGGTGGTGATTTTGGTGAAAAACGAAAATCATGGTTTTGGAAAAGTGGCTGGACTCAATCCTCACAAATGCCTTCAAAGTGATGTGGGAGAAGTTTGGGATCAAAAGGAATTGATCTTGACATGGTTGGTGCATAGCCAAGTTCATGATTTTGGTGTTTTGGCTTGATTTTGTGGCTTGGTGGTGATTTTGGTGAAAAACGAAAATCATGGTTTTGGAAAACTGGCTGGACTCAATCCTCACAAATGCCTTCAAAGTGATGTGGGAGAAGTTTGGGAGCAAAAGGAATTGATCTTGACATGGTTGGTGCATAGCCAAGTGCCATGATTTTGGATTTTTGGCTTGATTTTGTGACTTGGTGGTGATTTTGGTGAAAAACGAAAATCATGGTTTTGGAAAACTGGCTGGACTCAATCCTCACAAATGCCTTCAAAGTGATGTGGGAGAAGTTTGGGATCAAAAGGAATTGATCTTGGCATGGTTGGTGCATAGCCAAGTTCCAAGATTTTGGTGTTTTGGCTTGATTTTGTGACTTGGTGGTGTGCCAAGAATCATGAAATTTTCAAAGTGGTGGTTTTTGAGTTTTGTTGGTTGGAAAGTGTCACAAATGCATGCAGAATGAGGTCTAGAAAGTTTGGTATCAAAACCAAGCCATCTTGATGTGGTTTTGAATTTTTGAAATGTTGGAAAATAGAGGGTTTTGAAAAAAATTCATGAAAATTCGAAACCTTGGCCAATCCTAACGAAACTTGGTGGGCACCTTCTTGATATTATTATGGGATGGACTGGAAAAAATCACGCAAAAATACGGTGTCTAGATACGTTTTTCCATTTTTCCCGATTTTCCACATTTCGGGTCTTTGGAAAAATAAAAAAAATACTTCCCCATGTCGAAAAATTCTAATTTTTTGCAGGCAATGTTGTACCATTTTTATGAGGATCCCTGCAAAAAATCTCGTGAAAATTCGTTCTCTAGGTCCCAAAACAGAACTTATGTCTACTCAAAAAAAGTGTATCTACTTGTACAAAAGTGGCTTTTGCATATTTAGCTATTATAGGGGGGGGGTGTTCCTCAATGCAGCCAGCTCTTGCACCATGGAAAATTCTGGTGCGGTCCCTTCATTCCCCCCTGTTTTGGCTTGCTTTGTGGTGGGGCAAGTCAAAACGCCCACACATGGGTGATCCACCAACTTGGGTTGGTGTCACCCGTTGTGGGCGGCGGCATGGTGGTGGCCGCCGTCGGTTCCGGC
>NC_143508.1:55897500-55920000 GCF_051622355.1 Phaseolus vulgaris
AATCCTCACAAATGCCTTCAAAGTGATGTGGGAGAAGTTTGGGATCAAGAGGAATTGATCTTGACATGGTTGGTGCATAGCCAAGTTCATGATTTTGGTGTTTTGGCTTGATTTTGTGGCTTGGTGGTGATTTTGGTGAAAAACGAAAATCATGGTTTTGGAAAAGTGGCTGGACTGAATCCTCACAAATGCCTTCAAAGTGATGTGGGAGAAGTTTGGGATCAAAAGGAATTGATCTTGACATGGTTGGTGCATAGCCAAGTTCATGATTTTGGTGTTTTGGCTTGATTTTGTGGCTTGGTGGTGATTTTGGTGAAAAACGAAAATCATGGTTTTGGAAAACTGGCTGGACTCAATCCTCACAAATGCCTTCAAAGTGATGTGGGAGAAGTTTGGGATCAAAAGGAATTGATCTTGACATGGTTGGTGCATAGCCAAGTTCATGATTTTGGTACTTGGTGGTGATTTTGTGGCTTGGTGGTGATTTTGGTGAAAAACGAAAATCATGGTTTTGGAAAACTGGCTGGACTGAATCCTCACAAATGCCTTCAAAGTGATGTGGGAGAAGTTTGGGATCAAAAGGAATTGATCTTGACATGGTTGGTGCATAGCCAAGTTCATGATTTTGGTGTTTTGGCTTGATTTTGTGGCTTGGTGGTGATTTTGGTGAAAAACGAAAATCATGGTTTTGGAAAACTGGCTGGACTCAATCCTCACAAATGCCTTCAAAGTGATGTGGGAGAAGTTTGGGATCAAAAGGAATTGATCTTGACATGGTTGGTG
Organism: Phaseolus vulgaris; assembly: GCF_051622355.1. Classification (NCBI taxonomy): domain Eukaryota; kingdom Viridiplantae; phylum Streptophyta; class Magnoliopsida; order Fabales; family Fabaceae; genus Phaseolus; species Phaseolus vulgaris. Next base: position 55,898,284 of record NC_143508.1, read on the forward strand.
CATAGCCAAGTTCATGATTTTGGTGTTTTGGCTTGATTTTGTGGCTTGGTGGTGATTTTGGTGAAAAACGAAAATCATGGTTTTGGAAAAGTGGCTGGACTGAATCCTCACAAATGCCTTCAAAGTGATGTGGGAGAAGTTTGGGATCAAAAGGAATTGATCTTGACATGGTTGGTGCATAGCCAAGTTCATGATTTTGGTGTTTTGGCTTGATTTTGTGGCTTGGTGGTGATTTTGGTGAAAAACGAAAATCATGGTTTTGGAAAAGTGGCTGGACTCAATCCTCACAAATGCCTTCAAAGTGATGTGGGAGAAGTTTGGGATCAAAAGGAATTGATCTTGACATGGTTGGTGCATAGCCAAGTTCATGATTTTTGTGTTTTGGCTTGATTTTGTGGCTTGGTGGTGATTTTGGTGAAAAACGAAAATCATGGTTTTGGAAAAGTGGCTGGACTGAATCCTCACAAATGCCTTCAAAGTGATGTGGGAGAAGTTTGGGATCAAAAGGAATTGATCTTGACATGGTTGGTGCATAGCCAAGTTCATGATTTTGGTGTTTTGGCTTGATTTTGTGGCTTGGTGGTGATTTTGGTGAAAAACGAAAATCATGGTTTTGGAAAACTGGCTGGACTCAATCCTCACAAATGCCTTCAAAGTGATGTGGGAGAAGTTTGGGATCAAAAGGAATTGATCTTGACATGGTTGGTGCATAGCCAAGTTCATGATTTTGGTGTTTTGGCTTGATTTTGTGGCTTGGTGGTGATTTTGGTGAAAAACGAAAATCATGGTTTTGGAAAAGTGGCTGGACTCAATCCTCACAAATGCCTTCAAAGTGATGTGGGAGAAGTTTGGGATCAAAAGGAATTGATCTTGACATGGTTGGTGCATAGCCAAGTTCATGATTTTGGTGTTTTGGCTTGATTTTGTGGCTTGGTGGTGATTTTGGTGAAAAACGAAAATCATGGTTTTGGAAAACTGGCTGGACTCAATCCTCACAAATGCCTTTAAAGTGATGTGGGAGAAGTTTGGGAGCAAAAGGAATTGATCTTGACATGGTTGGTGCATAGCCAAGTGCCATGATTTTGGATTTTTGGCTTGATTTTGTGACTTGGTGGTGATTTTGGTGAAAAACGAAAATCATGGTTTTGGAAAACTGGCTGGACTCAATCCTCACAAATGCCTTCAAAGTGATGTGGGAGAAGTTTGGGATCAAAAGGAATTGATCTTGACATGGTTGGTGCATAGCCAAGTTCATGATTTTGGTGTTTTGGCTTGATTTTGTGGCTTGGTGGTGATTTTGGTGAAAAACGAAAATCATGGTTTTGGAAAAGTGGCTGGGCTGAATCCTCACAAATGCCTTCAAAGTGATGTGGGAGAAGTTTGGGATCAAAAGGAATTGATCTTGACATGGTTGGTGCATAGCCAAGTTCATGATTTTGGTGTTTTGGCTTGATTTTGTGGCTTGGTGGTGATTTTGGTGAAAAACGAAAATCATGGTTTTGGAAAACTGGTTGGACTCAATCCTCACAAATGCCTTCAAAGTGATGTGGGAGAAGTTTGGGATCAAAAGGAATTGATCTTGACATGGTTGGTGCATAGCCAAGTTCATGATTTTGGTACTTGGTGGTGATTTTGTGGCTTGGTGGTGATTTTGGTGAAAAACGAAAATCATGGTTTTGGAAAACTGGCTGGACTGAATCCTCACAAATGCCTTCAAAGTGATGTGGGAGAAGTTTGGGATCAAAAGGAATTGATCTTGACATGGTTGGTGCATAGCCAAGTTCATGATTTTGGTGTTTTGGCTTGATTTTGTGGCTTGGTGGTGATTTTGGTGAAAAACGAAAATCATGGTTTTGGAAAACTGGCTGGACTCAATCCTCACAAATGCCTTCAAAGTGATGTGGGAGAAGTTTGGGATCAAAAGGAATTGATCTTGACATGGTTGGTGCATAGCCAAGTTCATGATTTTGGTGTTTTGGCTTGATTTTGTGGCTTGGTGGTGATTTTGGTGAAAAACGAAAATCATGGTTTTGGAAAAGTGGCTGGACTGAATCCTCACAAATGCCTTCAAAGTGATGTGGGAGAAGTTTGGGATCAAAAGGAATTGATCTTGACATGGTTGGTGCATAGCCAAGTTCATGATTTTGGTGTTTTGGCTTGATTTTGTGGCTTGGTGGTGATTTTGGTGAAAAACGAAAATCATGGTTTTGGAAAAGTGGCTGGACTCAATCCTCACAAATGCCTTCAAAGTGATGTGGGAGAAGTTTGGGATCAAAAGGAATTGATCTTGACATGGTTGGTGCATAGCCAAGTTCATGATTTTTGTGTTTTGGCTTGATTTTGTGGCTTGGTGGTGATTTTGGTGAAAAACGAAAATCATGGTTTTGGAAAAGTGGCTGGACTGAATCCTCACAAATGCCTTCAAAGTGATGTGGGAGAAGTTTGGGATCAAAAGGAATTGATCTTGACATGGTTGGTGCATAGCCAAGTTCATGATTTTGGTGTTTTGGCTTGATTTTGTGGCTTGGTGGTGATTTTGGTGAAAAACGAAAATCATGGTTTTGGAAAACTGGCTGGACTCAATCCTCACAAATGCCTTCAAAGTGATGTGGGAGAAGTTTGGGATCAAAAGGAATTGATCTTGACATGGTTGGTGCATAGCCAAGTTCATGATTTTGGTGTTTTGGCTTGATTTTGTGGCTTGGTGGTGATTTTGGTGAAAAACGAAAATCATGGTTTTGGAAAAGTGGCTGGACTCAATCCTCACAAATGCCTTCAAAGTGATGTGGGAGAAGTTTGGGATCAAAAGGAATTGATCTTGACATGGTTGGTGCATAGCCAAGTTCATGATTTTGGTGTTTTGGCTTGATTTTGTGGCTTGGTGGTGATTTTGGTGAAAAACGAAAATCATGGTTTTGGAAAACTGGCTGGACTCAATCCTCACAAATGCCTTTAAAGTGATGTGGGAGAAGTTTGGGAGCAAAAGGAATTGATCTTGACATGGTTGGTGCATAGCCAAGTGCCATGATTTTGGATTTTTGGCTTGATTTTGTGACTTGGTGGTGATTTTGGTGAAAAACGAAAATCATGGTTTTGGAAAACTGGCTGGACTCAATCCTCACAAATGCCTTCAAAGTGATGTGGGAGAAGTTTGGGATCAAAAGGAATTGATCTTGACATGGTTGGTGCATAGCCAAGTTCATGATTTTGGTGTTTTGGCTTGATTTTGTGGCTTGGTGGTGATTTTGGTGAAAAACGAAAATCATGGTTTTGGAAAAGTGGCTGGACTGAATCCTCACAAATGCCTTCAAAGTGATGTGGGAGAAGTTTGGGATCAAAAGGAATTGATCTTGACATGGTTGGTGCATAGCCAAGTTCATGATTTTGGTGTTTTGGCTTGATTTTGTGGCTTGGTGGTGATTTTGGTGAAAAACGAAAATCATGGTTTTGGAAAACTGGCTGGACTCAATCCTCACAAATGCCTTCAAAGTGATGTGGGAGAAGTTTGGGATCAAAAGGAATTGATCTTGACATGGTTGGTGCATAGCCAAGTTCATGATTTTGGTGTTTTGGCTTGATTTTGTGGCTTGGTGGTGATTTTGGTGAAAAACGAAAATCATGGTTTTGGAAAACTGGCTGGACTCAATCCTCACAAATGCCTTCAAAGTGATGTGGGAGAAGTTTGGGATCAAAAGGAATTGATCTTGACATGGTTGGTGCATAGCCAAGTTCATGATTTTGGTGTTTTGGCTTGATTTTGTGGCTTGGTGGTGATTTTGGTGAAAAACGAAAATCATGGTTTTGGAAAACTGGCTGGACTCAATCCTCACAAATGCCTTCAAAGTGATGTGGGAGAAGTTTGGGATCAAAAGGAATTGATCTTGACATGGTTGGTGCATAGCCAAGTTCATGATTTTGGTACTTGGTGGTGATTTTGTGGCTTGGTGGTGATTTTGGTGAAAAACGAAAATCATGGTTTTGGAAAACTGGCTGGACTGAATCCTCACAAATGCCTTCAAAGTGATGTGGGAGAAGTTTGGGATCAAAAGGAATTGATCTTGACATGGTTGGTGCATAGCCAAGTTCATGATTTTGGTGTTTTGGCTTGATTTTGTGGCTTGGTGGTGATTTTGGTGAAAAACGAAAATCATGGTTTTGGAAAACTGGCTGGACTCAATCCTCACAAATGCCTTCAAAGTGATGTGGGAGAAGTTTGGGATCAAAAGGAATTGATCTTGACATGGTTGGTGCATAGCCAAGTTCATGATTTTGGTGTTTTGGCTTGATTTTGTGGCTTGGTGGTGATTTTGGTGAAAAACGAAAATCATGGTTTTGGAAAAGTGGCTGGACTGAATCCTCACAAATGCCTTCAAAGTGATGTGGGAGAAGTTTGGGATCAAAAGGAATTGATCTTGACATGGTTGGTGCATAGCCAAGTTCATGATTTTGGTGTTTTGGCTTGATTTTGTGGCTTGGTGGTGATTTTGGTGAAAAACGAAAATCATGGTTTTGGAAAACTGGCTGGACTCAATCCTCACAAATGCCTTCAAAGTGATGTGGGAGAAGTTTGGGATCAAAAGGAATTGATCTTGACATGGTTGGTGCATAGCCAAGTTCATGATTTTGGTACTTGGTGGTGATTTTGTGGCTTGGTGGTGATTTTGGTGAAAAACGAAAATCATGGTTTTGGAAAACTGGCTGGACTGAATCCTCACAAATGCCTTCAAAGTGATGTGGGAGAAGTTTGGGATCAAAAGGAATTGATCTTGACATGGTTGGTGCATAGCCAAGTTCATGATTTTGGTGTTTTGGCTTGATTTTGTGGCTTGGTGGTGATTTTGGTGAAAAACGAAAATCATGGTTTTGGAAAACTGGCTGGACTCAATCCTCACAAATGCCTTCAAAGTGATGTGGGAGAAGTTTGGGATCAAAAGGAATTGATCTTGACATGGTTGGTGCATAGCCAAGTTCATGATTTTGGTGTTTTGGCTTGATTTTGTGGCTTGGTGGTGATTTTGGTGAAAAACGAAAATCATGGTTTTGGAAAAGTGGCTGGACTGAATCCTCACAAATGCCTTCAAAGTGATGTGGGAGAAGTTTGGGATCAAAAGGAATTGATCTTGACATGGTTGGTGCATAGCCAAGTTCATGATTTTGGTGTTTTGGCTTGATTTTGTGGCTTGGTGGTGATTTTGGTGAAAAACGAAAATCATGGTTTTGGAAAACTGGCTGGACTCAATCCTCACAAATGCCTTCAAAGTGATGTGGGAGAAGTTTGGGATCAAAAGGAATTGATCTTGACATGGTTGGTGCATAGCCAAGTTCATGATTTTGGTGTTTTGGCTTGATTTTGTGGCTTGGTGGTGATTTTGGTGAAAAACGAAAATCATGGTTTTGGAAAAGTGGCTGGACTGAATCCTCACAAATGCCTTCAAAGTGATGTGGGAGAAGTTTGGGATCAAAAGGAATTGATCTTGACATGGTTGGTGCATAGCCAAGTTCATGATTTTGGTGTTTTGGCTTGATTTTGTGGCTTGGTGGTGATTTTGGTGAAAAACGAAAATCATGGTTTTGGAAAAGTGGCTGGACTCAATCCTCACAAATGCCTTCAAAGTGATGTGGGAGAAGTTTGGGATCAAAAGGAATTGATCTTGACATGGTTGGTGCATAGCCAAGTTCATGATTTTGGTGTTTTGGCTTGATTTTGTGGCTTGGTGGTGATTTTGGTGAAAAACGAAAATCATGGTTTTGGAAAAGTGGCTGGACTGAATCCTCACAAATGCCTTCAAAGTGATGTGGGAGAAGTTTGGGATCAAAAGGAATTGATCTTGACATGGTTGGTGCATAGCCAAGTTCATGATTTTGGTGTTTTGGCTTGATTTTGTGGCTTGGTGGTGATTTTGGTGAAAAACGAAAATCATGGTTTTGGAAAACTGGCTGGACTCAATCCTCACAAATGCCTTCAAAGTGATGTGGGAGAAGTTTGGGATCAAAAGGAATTGATCTTGACATGGTTGGTGCATAGCCAAGTTCATGATTTTGGTGTTTTGGCTTGATTTTGTGGCTTGGTGGTGATTTTGGTGAAAAACGAAAATCATGGTTTTGGAAAACTGGCTGGACTCAATCCTCACAAATGCCTTCAAAGTGATGTGGGAGAAGTTTGGGATCAAAAGGAATTGATCTTGACATGGTTGGTGCATAGCCAAGTTCATGATTTTGGTGTTTTGGCTTGATTTTGTGGCTTGGTGGTGATTTTGGTGAAAAACGAAAATCATGGTTTTGGAAAACTGGCTGGACTCAATCCTCACAAATGCCTTCAAAGTGATGTGGGAGAAGTTTGGGAGCAAAAGGAATTGATCTTGACATGGTTGGTGCATAGCCAAGTGCCATGATTTTGGATTTTTGGCTTGATTTTGTGACTTGGTGGTGATTTTGTTGAAAAACGAAAATCATGGTTTTGGAAAACTGGCTGGACTCAATCCTCACAAATGCCTTCAAAGTGATGTGGGAGAAGTTTGGGATCAAAAAGAATTGATCTTGACATGGTTGGTGCATAGCCAAGTTCATGATTTTGGTGTTTTGGCTTGATTTTGTGGCTTGGTGGTGATTTTGGTGAAAAACGAAAATCATGGTTTTGGAAAAGTGGCTGGACTGAATCCTCACAAATGCCTTCAAAGTGATGTGGGAGAAGTTTGGGATCAAAAGGAATTGATCTTGACATGGTTGGTGCATAGCCAAGTTCATGATTTTGGTGTTTTGGCTTGATTTTGTGGCTTGGTGGTGATTTTGGTGAAAAACGAAAATCATGGTTTTGGAAAACTGGCTGGACTCAATCCTCACAAATGCCTTCAAAGTGATGTGGGAGAAGTTTGGGATCAAAAGGAATTGATCTTGACATGGTTGGTGCATAGCCAAGTTCATGATTTTGGTGTTTTGGCTTGATTTTGTGGCTTGGTGGTGATTTTGGTGAAAAACGAAAATCATGGTTTTGGAAAACTGGCTGGACTCAATCCTCACAAATGCCTTCAAAGTGATGTGGGAGAAGTTTGGGATCAAAAGGAATTGATCTTGACATGGTTGGTGCATAGCCAAGTTCATGATTTTGGTGTTTTGGCTTGATTTTGTGGCTTGGTGGTGATTTTGGTGAAAAACGAAAATCATGGTTTTGGAAAACTGGCTGGACTCAATCCTCACAAATGCCTTCAAAGTGATGTGGGAGAAGTTTGGGATCAAAAGGAATTGATCTTGACATGGTTGGTGCATAGCCAAGTTCATGATTTTGGTGTTTTGGCTTGATTTTGTGGCTTGGTGGTGATTTTGGTGAAAAACGAAAATCATGGTTTTGGAAAAGTGGCTGGACTGAATCCTCACAAATGCCTTCAAAGTGATGTGGGAGAAGTTTGGGATCAAAAGGAATTGATCTTGACATGGTTGGTGCATAGCCAAGTTCATGATTTTGGTGTTTTGGCTTGATTTTGTGGCTTGGTGGTGATTTTGGTGAAAAACGAAAATCATGGTTTTGGAAAACTGGCTGGACTCAATCCTCACAAATGCCTTCAAAGTGATGTGGGAGAAGTTTGGGAGCAAAAGGAATTGATCTTGACATGGTTGGTGCATAGCCAAGTGCCATGATTTTGGATTTTTGGCTTGATTTTGTGACTTGGTGGTGATTTTGGTGAAAAACGAAAATCATGGTTTTGGAAAACTGGCTGGACTCAATCCTCACAAATGCCTTCAAAGTGATGTGGGAGAAGTTTGGGATCAAAAGGAATTGATCTTGACATGGTTGGTGCATAGCCAAGTTCATGATTTTGTGACTTGGTGGTGATTTTGTGGCTTGGTGGTGATTTTGGTGAAAAACGAAAATCATGGTTTTGGAAAACTGGCTGGACTGAATCCTCACAAATGCCTTCAAAGTGATGTGGGAGAAGTTTGGGATCAAAAGGAATTGATCTTGACATGGTTGGTGCATAGCCAAGTTCATGATTTTGGTGTTTTGGCTTGATTTTGTGGCTTGGTGGTGATTTTGGTGAAAAACGAAAATCATGGTTTTGGAAAACTGGCTGGACTCAATCCTCACAAATGCCTTCAAAGTGATGTGGGAGAAGTTTGGGATCAAAAGGAATTGATCTTGACATGGTTGGTGCATAGCCAAGTTCATGATTTTGGTGTTTTGGCTTGATTTTGTGGCTTGGTGGTGATTTTGGTGAAAAACGAAAATCATGGTTTTGGAAAAGTGGCTGGACTGAATCCTCACAAATGCCTTCAAAGTGATGTGGGAGAAGTTTGGGATCAAAAGGAATTGATCTTGACATGGTTGGTGCATAGCCAAGTTCATGATTTTGGTGTTTTGGCTTGATTTTGTGGCTTGGTGGTGATTTTGGTGAAAAACGAAAATCATGGTTTTGGAAAAGTGGCTGGACTCAATCCTCACAAATGCCTTCAAAGTGATGTGGGAGAAGTTTGGGATCAAAAGGAATTGATCTTGACATGGTTGGTGCATAGCCAAGTTCATGATTTTGGTGTTTTGGCTTGATTTTGTGGCTTGGTGGTGATTTTGGTGAAAAACGAAAATCATGGTTTTGGAAAACTGGCTGGACTCAATCCTCACAAATGCCTTCAAAGTGATGTGGGAGAAGTTTGGGATCAAAAGGAATTGATCTTGACATGGTTGGTGCATAGCCAAGTTCATGATTTTGGTGTTTTGGCTTGATTTTGTGGCTTGGTGGTGATTTTGGTGAAAAACGAAAATCATGGTTTTGGAAAACTGGCTGGACTCAATCCTCACAAATGCCTTCAAAGTGATGTGGGAGAAGTTTGGGATCAAAAGGAATTGATCTTGACATGGTTGGTGCATAGCAAAGTTCATGATTTTGGTGTTTTGGCTTGATTTTGTGGCTTGGTGGTGATTTTGGTGAAAAACGAAAATCATGGTTTTGGAAAACTGGCTGGACTCAATCCTCACAAATGCCTTCAAAGTGATGTGGGAGAAGTTTGGGATCAAAAGGAATTGATCTTGACATGGTTGGTGCATAGCAAAGTTCATGATTTTGGTGTTTTGGCTTGATTTTGTGGCTTGGTGGTGATTTTGGTGAAAAACGAAAATCATGGTTTTGGAAAACTGGCTGGACTCAATCCTCACAAATGCCTTCAAAGTGATGTGGGAGAAGTTTGGGATCAAAAGGAATTGATCTTGACATGGTTGGTGCATAGCCAAGTTCATGATTTTGTGACTTGGTGGTGATTTTGGTGAAAAACGAAAATCATGGTTTTGGAAAACTGGCTGGACTCAATCCTCACAAATGCCTTCAAAGTGATGTGGGAGAAGTTTGGGATCAAAAGGAATTGATCTTGACATGGTTGGTGCATAGCCAAGTTCATGATTTTGTGGCTTGGTGGTGATTTTGGTTAAAAACGAAAATCATGGTTTTGGAAAACTGGCTGGACTCAATCCTCACAAATGCCTTCAAAGTGATGTGGGAGAAGTTTGGGATCAAAAGGAATTGATCTTGACATGGTTGGTGCATAGCCAAGTTCATGATTTTGGTGTTTTGGCTTGATTTTGTGGCTTGGTGGTGATTTTGGTGAAAAACGAAAATCATGGTTTTGGAAAACTGGCTGGACTCAATCCTCACAAATGCCTTCAAAGTGATGTGGGAGAAGTTTGGGAGCAAAAGGAATTGATCTTGACATGGTTGGTGCATAGCCAAGTGCCATGATTTTGGATTTTTGGCTTGATTTTGTGACTTGGTGGTGATTTTGGTGAAAAACGAAAATCATGGTTTTGGAAAACTGGCTGGACTCAATCCTCACAAATGCCTTCAAAGTGATGTGGGAGAAGTTTGGGATCAAAAGGAATTGATCTTGACATGGTTGGTGCATAGCCAAGTTCATGATTTTGTGACTTGGTGGTGATTTTGTGGCTTGGTGGTGATTTTGGTGAAAAACGAAAATCATGGTTTTGGAAAACTGGCTGGACTGAATCCTCACAAATGCCTTCAAAGTGATGTGGGAGAAGTTTGGGATCAAAAGGAATTGATCTTGACATGGTTGGTGCATAGCCAAGTTCATGATTTTGGTGTTTTGGCTTGATTTTGTGGCTTGGTGGTGATTTTGGTGAAAAACGAAAATCATGGTTTTGGAAAACTGGCTGGACTCAATCCTCACAAATGCCTTCAAAGTGATGTGGGAGAAGTTTGGGATCAAAAGGAATTGATCTTGACATGGTTGGTGCATAGCCAAGTTCATGATTTTGGTGTTTTGGCTTGATTTTGTGGCTTGGTGGTGATTTTGGTGAAAAACGAAAATCATGGTTTTGGAAAAGTGGCTGGACTGAATCCTCACAAATGCCTTCAAAGTGATGTGGGAGAAGTTTGGGATCAAAAGGAATTGATCTTGACATGGTTGGTGCATAGCCAAGTTCATGATTTTGGTGTTTTGGCTTGATTTTGTGGCTTGGTGGTGATTTTGGTGAAAAACGAAAATCATGGTTTTGGAAAACTGGCTGGACTCAATCCTCACAAATGCCTTCAAAGTGATGTGGGAGAAGTTTGGGATCAAAAGGAATTGATCTTGACATGGTTGGTGCATAGCCAAGTTCATGATTTTGGTGTTTTGGCTTGATTTTGTGGCTTGGTGGTGATTTTGGTGAAAAACGAAAATCATGGTTTTGGAAAAGTGGCTGGACTGAATCCTCACAAATGCCTTCAAAGTGATGTGGGAGAAGTTTGGGATCAAAAGGAATTGATCTTGACATGGTTGGTGCATAGCCAAGTTCATGATTTTGGTGTTTTGGCTTGATTTTGTGGCTTGGTGGTGATTTTGGTGAAAAACGAAAATCATGGTTTTGGAAAAGTGGCTGGACTCAATCCTCACAAATGCCTTCAAAGTGATGTGGGAGAAGTTTGGGATCAAAAGGAATTGATCTTGACATGGTTGGTGCATAGCCAAGTTCATGATTTTGGTGTTTTGGCTTGATTTTGTGGCTTGGTGGTGATTTTGGTGAAAAACGAAAATCATGGTTTTGGAAAAGTGGCTGGACTCAATCCTCACAAATGCCTTCAAAGTGATGTGGGAGAAGTTTGGGATCAAAAGGAATTGATCTTGACATGGTTGGTGCATAGCCAAGTTCATGATTTTGGTGTTTTGGCTTGATTTTGTGGCTTGGTGGTGATTTTGGTGAAAAACGAAAATCATGGTTTTGGAAAACTGGCTGGACTCAATCCTCACAAATGCCTTCAAAGTGATGTGGGAGAAGTTTGGGATCAAAAGGAATTGATCTTGACATGGTTGGTGCATAGTCAAGTTCATGATTTTGGTGTTTTGGCTTGATTTTGTGGCTTGGTGGTGATTTTGGTGAAAAACGAAAATCATGGTTTTGGAAAAGTGGCTGGACTCAATCCTCACAAATGCCTTCAAAGTGATGTGGGAGAAGTTTGGGATCAAAAGGAATTGATCTTGACATGGTTGGTGCATAGCCAAGTTCATGATTTTGGTGTTTTGGCTTGATTTTGTGGCTTGGTGGTGATTTTGGTGAAAAACGAAAATCATGGTTTTGGAAAACTGGCTGGACTCAATCCTCACAAATGCCTTCAAAGTGATGTGGGAGAAGTTTGGGAGCAAAAGGAATTGATCTTGACATGGTTGGTGCATAGCCAAGTGCCATGATTTTGGATTTTTGGCTTGATTTTGTGACTTGGTGGTGATTTTGGTGAAAAACGAAAATCATGGTTTTGGAAAACTGGCTGGACTCAATCCTCACAAATGCCTTCAAAGTGATGTGGGAGAAGTTTGGGATCAAAAGGAATTGATCTTGACATGGTTGGTGCATAGCCAAGTTCATGATTTTGGTGTTTTGGCTTGATTTTGTGGCTTGGTGGTGATTTTGGTGAAAAACGAAAATCATGGTTTTGGAAAAGTGGCTGGACTGAATCCTCACAAATGCCTTCAAAGTGATGTGGGAGAAGTTTGGGATCAAAAGGAATTGATCTTGACATGGTTGGTGCATAGCCAAGTTCATGATTTTGGTGTTTTGGCTTGATTTTGTGGCTTGGTGGTGATTTTGGTGAAAAACGAAAATCATGGTTTTGGAAAAGTGGCTGGACTCAATCCTCACAAATGCCTTCAAAGTGATGTGGGAGAAGTTTGGGATCAAAAGGAATTGATCTTGACATGGTTGGTGCATAGCCAAGTTCATGATTTTGGTGTTTTGGCTTGATTTTGTGGCTTGGTGGTGATTTTGGTGAAAAACGAAAATCATGGTTTTGGAAAAGTGGCTGGACTGAATCCTCACAAATGCCTTCAAAGTGATGTGGGAGAAGTTTGGGATCAAAAGGAATTGATCTTGACATGGTTGGTGCATAGCCAAGTTCATGATTTTGGTGTTTTGGCTTGATTTTGTGGCTTGGTGGTGATTTTGGTGAAAAACGAAAATCATGGTTTTGGAAAACTGGCTGGACTCAATCCTCACAAATGCCTTCAAAGTGATGTGGGAGAAGTTTGGGATCAAAAGGAATTGATCTTGACATGGTTGGTGCATAGCCAAGTTCATGATTTTGGTACTTGGTGGTGATTTTGTGGCTTGGTGGTGATTTTGGTGAAAAACGAAAATCATGGTTTTGGAAAACTGGCTGGACTGAATCCTCACAAATGCCTTCAAAGTGATGTGGGAGAAGTTTGGGATCAAAAGGAATTGATCTTGACATGGTTGGTGCATAGCCAAGTTCATGATTTTGGTGTTTTGGCTTGATTTTGTGGCTTGGTGGTGATTTTGGTGAAAAACGAAAATCATGGTTTTGGAAAACTGGCTGGACTCAATCCTCACAAATGCCTTCAAAGTGATGTGGGAGAAGTTTGGGATCAAAAGGAATTGATCTTGACATGGTTGGTGCATAGCCAAGTTCATGATTTTGGTGTTTTGGCTTGATTTTGTGGCTTGGTGGTGATTTTGGTGAAAAACGAAAATCATGGTTTTGGAAAAGTGGCTGGACTGAATCCTCACAAATGCCTTCAAAGTGATGTGGGAGAAGTTTGGGATCAAAAGGAATTGATCTTGACATGGTTGGTGCATAGCCAAGTTCATGATTTTGGTGTTTTGGCTTGATTTTGTGGCTTGGTGGTGATTTTGGTGAAAAACGAAAATCATGGTTTTGGAAAACTGGCTGGACTCAATCCTCACAAATGCCTTCAAAGTGATGTGGGAGAAGTTTGGGATCAAAAGGAATTGATCTTGACATGGTTGGTGCATAGCCAAGTTCATGATTTTGGTGTTTTGGCTTGATTTTGTGGCTTGGTGGTGATTTTGGTGAAAAACGAAAATCATGGTTTTGGAAAAGTGGCTGGACTGAATCCTCACAAATGCCTTCAAAGTGATGTGGGAGAAGTTTGGGATCAAAAGGAATTGATCTTGACATGGTTGGTGCATAGCCAAGTTCATGATTTTGGTGTTTTGGCTTGATTTTGTGGCTTGGTGGTGATTTTGGTGAAAAACGAAAATCATGGTTTTGGAAAAGTGGCTGGACTCAATCCTCACAAATGCCTTCAAAGTGATGTGGGAGAAGTTTGGGATCAAAAGGAATTGATCTTGACATGGTTGGTGCATAGCCAAGTTCATGATTTTGGTGTTTTGGCTTGATTTTGTGGCTTGGTGGTGATTTTGGTGAAAAACGAAAATCATGGTTTTGGAAAACTGGCTGGACTCAATCCTCACAAATGCCTTCAAAGTGATGTGGGAGAAGTTTGGGATCAAAAGGAATTGATCTTGACATGGTTGGTGCATAGCCAAGTTCATGATTTTGTGACTTGGTGGTGATTTTGTGGCTTGGTGGTGATTTTGGTGAAAAACGAAAATCATGGTTTTGGAAAACTGGCTGGACTCAATCCTCACAAATGCCTTCAAAGTGATGTGGGAGAAGTTTGGGATCAAAAGGAATTGATCTTGACATGGTTGGTGCATAGCCAAGTTCATGATTTTGGTGTTTTGGCTTGATTTTGTGGCTTGGTGGTGATTTTGGTGAAAAACGAAAATCATGGTTTTGGAAAACTGGCTGGACTGAATCCTCACAAATGCCTTCAAAGTGATGTGGGAGAAGTTTGGGATCAAAAGGAATTGATCTTGACATGGTTGGTGCATAGCCAAGTTCATGATTTTGGTGTTTTGGCTTGATTTTGTGGCTTGGTGGTGATTTTGGTGAAAAACGAAAATCATGGTTTTGGAAAACTGGCTGGACTGAATCCTCACAAATGCCTTCAAAGTGATGTGGGAGAAGTTTGGGATCAAAAGGAATTGATCTTGACATGGTTGGTGCATAGCCAAGTTCATGATTTTGGTGTTTTGGCTTGATTTTGTGGCTTGGTGGTGATTTTGGTGAAAAACGAAAATCATGGTTTTGGAAAACTGGCTGGACTCAATCCTCACAAATGCCTTCAAAGTGATGTGGGAGAAGTTTGGGATCAAAAGGAATTGATCTTGACATGGTTGGTGCATAGCCAAGTTCATGATTTTGGTGTTTTGGCTTGATTTTGTGGCTTGGTGGTGATTTTGGTGAAAAACGAAAATCATGGTTTTGGAAAAGTGGCTGGACTGAATCCTCACAAATGCCTTCAAAGTGATGTGGGAGAAGTTTGGGATCAAAAGGAATTGATCTTGACATGGTTGGTGCATAGCCAAGTTCATGATTTTGGTGTTTTGGCTTGATTTTGTGGCTTGGTGGTGATTTTGGTGAAAAACGAAAATCATGGTTTTGGAAAACTGGCTGGACTCAATCCTCACAAATGCCTTCAAAGTGATGTGGGAGAAGTTTGGGATCAAAAGGAATTGATCTTGACATGGTTGGTGCATAGCCAAGTTCATGATTTTGGTGTTTTGGCTTGATTTTGTGGCTTGGTGGTGATTTTGGTGAAAAACGAAAATCATGGTTTTGGAAAAGTGGCTGGACTGAATCCTCACAAATGCCTTCAAAGTGATGTGGGAGAAGTTTGGGATCAAAAGGAATTGATCTTGACATGGTTGGTGCATAGCCAAGTTCATGATTTTGGTGTTTTGGCTTGATTTTGTGGCTTGGTGGTGATTTTGGTGAAAAACGAAAATCATGGTTTTGGAAAACTGGCTGGACTCAATCCTCACAAATGCCTTCAAAGTGATGTGGGAGAAGTTTGGGATCAAAAGGAATTGATCTTGACATGGTTGGTGCATAGCCAAGTTCATGATTTTGGTACTTGGTGGTGATTTTGTGGCTTGGTGGTGATTTTGGTGAAAAACGAAAATCATGGTTTTGGAAAACTGGCTGGACTGAATCCTCACAAATGCCTTCAAAGTGATGTGGGAGAAGTTTGGGATCAAAAGGAATTGATCTTGACATGGTTGGTGCATAGCCAAGTTCATGATTTTGGTGTTTTGGCTTGATTTTGTGGCTTGGTGGTGATTTTGGTGAAAAACGAAAATCATGGTTTTGGAAAACTGGCTGGACTCAATCCTCACAAATGCCTTCAAAGTGATGTGGGAGAAGTTTGGGATCAAAAGGAATTGATCTTGACATGGTTGGTGCATAGCCAAGTTCATGATTTTGGTGTTTTGGCTTGATTTTGTGGCTTGGTGGTGATTTTGGTGAAAAACGAAAATCATGGTTTTGGAAAACTGGCTGGACTGAATCCTCACAAATGCCTTCAAAGTGATGTGGGAGAAGTTTGGGATCAAAAGGAATTGATCTTGACATGGTTGGTGCATAGCCAAGTTCATGATTTTGGTGTTTTGGCTTGATTTTGTGGCTTGGTGGTGATTTTGGTGAAAAACGAAAATCATGGTTTTGGAAAAGTGGCTGGACTCAATCCTCACAAATGCCTTCAAAGTGATGTGGGAGAAGTTTGGGATCAAAAGGAATTGATCTTGACATGGTTGGTGCATAGCCAAGTTCATGATTTTTGTGTTTTGGCTTGATTTTGTGGCTTGGTGGTGATTTTGGTGAAAAACGAAAATCATGGTTTTGGAAAAGTGGCTGGACTGAATCCTCACAAATGCCTTCAAAGTGATGTGGGAGAAGTTTGGGATCAAAAGGAATTGATCTTGACATGGTTGGTGCATAGCCAAGTTCATGATTTTGGTGTTTTGGCTTGATTTTGTGGCTTGATGGTGATTTTGGTGAAAAACGAAAATCATGGTTTTGGAAAACTGGCTGGACTCAATCCTCACAAATGCCTTCAAAGTGATGTGGGAGAAGTTTGGGATCAAAAGGAATTGATCTTGACATGGTTGGTGCATAGCCAAGTTCATGATTTTGGTGTTTTGGCTTGATTTTGTGGCTTGGTGGTGATTTTGGTGAAAAACGAAAATCATGGTTTTGGAAAAGTGGCTGGACTCAATCCTCACAAATGCCTTCAAAGTGATGTGGGAGAAGTTTGGGATCAAAAGGAATTGATCTTGACATGGTTGGTGCATAGCCAAGTTCATGATTTTGGTGTTTTGGCTTGATTTTGTGGCTTGGTGGTGATTTTGGTGAAAAACGAAAATCATGGTTTTGGAAAACTGGCTGGACTCAATCCTCACAAATGCCTTTAAAGTGATGTGGGAGAAGTTTGGGAGCAAAAGGAATTGATCTTGACATGGTTGGTGCATAGCCAAGTGCCATGATTTTGGATTTTTGGCTTGATTTTGTGACTTGGTGGTGATTTTGGTGAAAAACGAAAATCATGGTTTTGGAAAACTGGCTGGACTCAATCCTCACAAATGCCTTCAAAGTGATGTGGGAGAAGTTTGGGATCAAAAGGAATTGATCTTGACATGGTTGGTGCATAGCCAAGTTCATGATTTTGGTGTTTTGGCTTGATTTTGTGGCTTGGTGGTGATTTTGGTGAAAAACGAAAATCATGGTTTTGGAAAAGTGGCTGGACTGAATCCTCACAAATGCCTTCAAAGTGATGTGGGAGAAGTTTGGGATCAAAAGGAATTGATCTTGACATGGTTGGTGCATAGCCAAGTTCATGATTTTGGTGTTTTGGCTTGATTTTGTGGCTTGGTGGTGATTTTGGTGAAAAACGAAAATCATGGTTTTGGAAAACTGGCTGGACTCAATCCTCACAAATGCCTTCAAAGTGATGTGGGAGAAGTTTGGGATCAAAAGGAATTGATCTTGACATGGTTGGTGCATAGCCAAGTTCATGATTTTGGTACTTGGTGGTGATTTTGTGGCTTGGTGGTGATTTTGGTGAAAAACGAAAATCATGGTTTTGGAAAACTGGCTGGACTGAATCCTCACAAATGCCTTCAAAGTGATGTGGGAGAAGTTTGGGATCAAAAGGAATTGATCTTGACATGGTTGGTGCATAGCCAAGTTCATGATTTTGGTGTTTTGGCTTGATTTTGTGGCTTGGTGGTGATTTTGGTGAAAAACGAAAATCATGGTTTTGGAAAACTGGCTGGACTCAATCCTCACAAATGCCTTCAAAGTGATGTGGGAGAAGTTTGGGATCAAAAGGAATTGATCTTGACATGGTTGGTGCATAGCCAAGTTCATGATTTTGGTGTTTTGGCTTGATTTTGTGGCTTGGTGGTGATTTTGGTGAAAAACGAAAATCATGGTTTTGGAAAAGTGGCTGGACTGAATCCTCACAAATGCCTTCAAAGTGATGTGGGAGAAGTTTGGGATCAAAAGGAATTGATCTTGACATGGTTGGTGCATAGCCAAGTTCATGATTTTGGTGTTTTGGCTTGATTTTGTGGCTTGGTGGTGATTTTGGTGAAAAACGAAAATCATGGTTTTGGAAAAGTGGCTGGACTCAATCCTCACAAATGCTTTCAAAGTGATGTGGGAGAAGTTTGGGATCAAAAGGAATTGATCTTGACATGGTTGGTGCATAGCCAAGTTCATGATTTTTGTGTTTTGGCTTGATTTTGTGGCTTGGTGGTGATTTTGGTGAAAAACGAAAATCATGGTTTTGGAAAAGTGGCTGGACTGAATCCTCACAAATGCCTTCAAAGTGATGTGGGAGAAGTTTGGGATCAAAAGGAATTGATCTTGACATGGTTGGTGCATAGCCAAGTTCATGATTTTGGTGTTTTGGCTTGATTTTGTGGCTTGGT
Organism: Phaseolus vulgaris; assembly: GCF_051622355.1. Taxonomy (NCBI): domain Eukaryota; kingdom Viridiplantae; phylum Streptophyta; class Magnoliopsida; order Fabales; family Fabaceae; genus Phaseolus; species Phaseolus vulgaris. The sequence continues at coordinate 55,916,357 of NC_143508.1, forward strand.
GGTGATTTTGGTGAAAAACGAAAATCATGGTTTTGGAAAACTGGCTGGACTCAATCCTCACAAATGCCTTCAAAGTGATGTGGGAGAAGTTTGGGATCAAAAGGAATTGATCTTGACATGGTTGGTGCATAGCCAAGTTCATGATTTTGGTGTTTTGGCTTGATTTTGTGGCTTGGTGGTGATTTTGGTGAAAAACGAAAATCATGGTTTTGGAAAAGTGGCTGGACTCAATCCTCACAAATGCCTTCAAAGTGATGTGGGAGAAGTTTGGGATCAAAAGGAATTGATCTTGACATGGTTGGTGCATAGCCAAGTTCATGATTTTGGTGTTTTGGCTTGATTTTGTGGCTTGGTGGTGATTTTGGTGAAAAACGAAAATCATGGTTTTGGAAAACTGGCTGGACTCAATCCTCACAAATGCCTTTAAAGTGATGTGGGAGAAGTTTGGGAGCAAAAGGAATTGATCTTGACATGGTTGGTGCATAGCCAAGTGCCATGATTTTGGATTTTTGGCTTGATTTTGTGACTTGGTGGTGATTTTGGTGAAAAACGAAAATCATGGTTTTGGAAAACTGGCTGGACTCAATCCTCACAAATGCCTTCAAAGTGATGTGGGAGAAGTTTGGGATCAAAAGGAATTGATCTTGACATGGTTGGTGCATAGCCAAGTTCATGATTTTGGTGTTTTGGCTTGATTTTGTGGCTTGGTGGTGATTTTGGTGAAAAACGAAAATCATGGTTTTGGAAAAGTGGCTGGACTGAATCCTCACAAATGCCTTCAAAGTGATGTGGGAGAAGTTTGGGATCAAAAGGAATTGATCCTGACATGGTTGGTGCATAGCCAAGTTCATGATTTTGGTGTTTTGGCTTGATTTTGTGGCTTGGTGGTGATTTTGGTGAAAAACGAAAATCATGGTTTTGGAAAACTGGCTGGACTCAATCCTCACAAATGCCTTCAAAGTGATGTGGGAGAAGTTTGGGATCAAAAGGAATTGATCTTGACATGGTTGGTGCATAGCCAAGTTCATGATTTTGGTGTTTTGGCTTGATTTTGTGGCTTGGTGGTGATTTTGGTGAAAAACGAAAATCATGGTTTTGGAAAAGTGGCTGGACTGAATCCTCACAAATGCCTTCAAAGTGATGTGGGAGAAGTTTGGGATCAAAAGGAATTGATCTTGACATGGTTGGTGCATAGCCAAGTTCATGATTTTGGTGTTTTGGCTTGATTTTGTGGCTTGGTGGTGATTTTGGTGAAAAACGAAAATCATGGTTTTGGAAAACTGGCTGGACTCAATCCTCACAAATGCCTTCAAAGTGATGTGGGAGAAGTTTGGGATCAAAAGGAATTGATCTTGACATGGTTGGTGCATAGCCAAGTTCATGATTTTGGTACTTGGTGGTGATTTTGTGGCTTGGTGGTGATTTTGGTGAAAAACGAAAATCATGGTTTTGGAAAACTGGCTGGACTGAATCCTCACAAATGCCTTCAAAGTGATGTGGGAGAAGTTTGGGATCAAAAGGAATTGATCTTGACATGGTTGGTGCATAGCCAAGTTCATGATTTTGGTGTTTTGGCTTGATTTTGTGGCTTGGTGGTGATTTTGGTGAAAAACGAAAATCATGGTTTTGGAAAACTGGCTGGACTCAATCCTCACAAATGCCTTCAAAGTGATGTGGGAGAAGTTTGGGATCAAAAGGAATTGATCTTGACATGGTTGGTGCATAGCCAAGTTCATGATTTTGGTGTTTTGGCTTGATTTTGTGGCTTGGTGGTGATTTTGGTGAAAAACGAAAATCATGGTTTTGGAAAAGTGGCTGGACTGAATCCTCACAAATGCCTTCAAAGTGATGTGGGAGAAGTTTGGGATCAAAAGGAATTGATCTTGACATGGTTGGTGCATAGCCAAGTTCATGATTTTGGTGTTTTGGCTTGATTTTGTGGCTTGGTGGTGATTTTGGTGAAAAACTAAAAATCATGGTTTTGGAAAACTGGCTGGACTCAATCCTCACAAATGCCTTCAAAGTGATGTGGGAGAAGTTTGGGATCAAAAGGAATTGATCTTGACATGGTTGGTGCATAGCCAAGTTCATGATTTTGGTACTTGGTGGTGATTTTGTGGCTTGGTGGTGATTTTGGTGAAAAACGAAAATCATGGTTTTGGAAAACTGGCTGGACTGAATCCTCACAAATGCCTTCAAAGTGATGTGGGAGAAGTTTGGGATCAAAAGGAATTGATCTTGACATGGTTGGTGCATAGCCAAGTTCATGATTTTGGTGTTTTGGCTTGATTTTGTGGCTTGGTGGTGATTTTGGTGAAAAACGAAAATCATGGTTTTGGAAAACTGGCTGGACTCAATCCTCACAAATGCCTTCAAAGTGATGTGGGAGAAGTTTGGGATCAAAAGGAATTGATCTTGACATGGTTGGTGCATAGCCAAGTTCATGATTTTGGTGTTTTGGCTTGATTTTGTGGCTTGGTGGTGATTTTGGTGAAAAACGAAAATCATGGTTTTGGAAAAGTGGCTGGACTGAATCCTCACAAATGCCTTCAAAGTGATGTGGGAGAAGTTTGGGATCAAAAGGAATTGATCTTGACATGGTTGGTGCATAGCCAAGTTCATGATTTTGGTGTTTTGGCTTGATTTTGTGGCTTGGTGGTGATTTTGGTGAAAAACGAAAATCATGGTTTTGGAAAACTGGCTGGACTCAATCCTCACAAATGCCTTCAAAGTGATGTGGGAGAAGTTTGGGATCAAAAGGAATTGATCTTGACATGGTTGGTGCATAGCCAAGTTCATGATTTTGGTGTTTTGGCTTGATTTTGTGGCTTGGTGGTGATTTTGGTGAAAAACGAAAATCATGGTTTTGGAAAAGTGGCTGGACTGAATCCTCACAAATGCCTTCAAAGTGATGTGGGAGAAGTTTGGGATCAAAAGGAATTGATCTTGACATGGTTGGTGCATAGCCAAGTTCATGATTTTGGTGTTTTGGCTTGATTTTGTGGCTTGGTGGTGATTTTGGTGAAAAACGAAAATCATGGTTTTGGAAAACTGGCTGGACTCAATCCTCACAAATGCCTTCAAAGTGATGTGGGAGAAGTTTGGGATCAAAAGGAATTGATCTTGACATGGTTGGTGCATAGCCAAGTTCATGATTTTGGTGTTTTGGCTTGATTTTGTGGCTTGGTGGTGATTTTGGTGAAAAACGAAAATCATGGTTTTGGAAAACTGGCTGGACTCAATCCTCACAAATGCCTTCAAAGTGATGTGGGAGAAGTTTGGGAGCAAAAGGAATTGATCTTGACATGGTTGGTGCATAGCCAAGTGCCATGATTTTGGATTTTTGGCTTGATTTTGTGACTTGGTGGTGATTTTGGTGAAAAACGAAAATCATGGTTTTGGAAAACTGGCTGGACTCAATCCTCACAAATGCCTTCAAAGTGATGTGGGAGAAGTTTGGGATCAAAAGGAATTGATCTTGACATGGTTGGTGCATAGCCAAGTTCATGATTTTGGTGTTTTGGCTTGATTTTGTGGCTTGGTGGTGATTTTGGTGAAAAACGAAAATCATGGTTTTGGAAAACTGGCTGGACTCAATCCTCACAAATGCCTTCAAAGTGATGTGGGAGAAGTTTGGGAGCAAA
>NC_143508.1:55930000-55940000 GCF_051622355.1 Phaseolus vulgaris
AATTGATCTTGACATGGTTGGTGCATAGCCAAGTTCATGATTTTGGTGTTTTGGCTTGATTTTGTGGCTTGGTGGTGATTTTGGTGAAAAACGAAAATCATGGTTTTGGAAAAGTGGCTGGACTGAATCCTCACAAATGCCTTCAAAGTGATGTGGGAGAAGTTTGGGATCAAAAGGAATTGATCTTGACATGGTTGGTGCATAGCCAAGTTCATGATTTTGGTGTTTTGGCTTGATTTTGTGGCTTGGTGGTGATTTTGGTGAAAAACGAAAATCATGGTTTTGGAAAAGTGGCTGGACTCAATCCTCACAAATGCCTTCAAAGTGATGTGGGAGAAGTTTGGGATCAAAAGGAATTGATCTTGACATGGTTGGTGCATAGCCAAGTTCATGATTTTGGTGTTTTGGCTTGATTTTGTGGCTTGGTGGTGATTTTGGTGAAAAACGAAAATCATGGTTTTGGAAAAGTGGCTGGACTGAATCCTCACAAATGCCTTCAAAGTGATGTGGGAGAAGTTTGGGATCAAAAGGAATTGATCTTGACATGGTTGGTGCATAGCCAAGTTCATGATTTTGGTGTTTTGGCTTGATTTTGTGGCTTGGTGGTGATTTTGGTGAAAAACGAAAATCATGGTTTTGGAAAACTGGCTGGACTCAATCCTCACAAATGCCTTCAAAGTGATGTGGGAGAAGTTTGGGATCAAAAGGAATTGATCTTGACATGGTTGGTGCATAGCCAAGTTCATGATTTTGGTACTTGGTGGTGATTTTGTGGCTTGGTGGTGATTTTGGTGAAAAACGAAAATCATGGTTTTGGAAAACTGGCTGGACTGAATCCTCACAAATGCCTTCAAAGTGATGTGGGAGAAGTTTGGGATCAAAAGGAATTGATCTTGACATGGTTGGTGCATAGCCAAGTTCATGATTTTGGTGTTTTGGCTTGATTTTGTGGCTTGGTGGTGATTTTGGTGAAAAACGAAAATCATGGTTTTGGAAAACTGACTGGACTCAATCCTCACAAATGCCTTCAAAGTGATGTGGGAGAAGTTTGGGATCAAAAGGAATTGATCTTGACATGGTTGGTGCATAGCCAAGTTCATGATTTTGGTGTTTTGGCTTGATTTTGTGGCTTGGTGGTGATTTTGGTGAAAAACGAAAATCATGGTTTTGGAAAAGTGGCTGGACTGAATCCTCACAAATGCCTTCAAAGTGATGTGGGAGAAGTTTGGGATCAAAAGGAATTGATCTTGACATGGTTGGTGCATAGCCAAGTTCATGATTTTGGTGTTTTGGCTTGATTTTGTGGCTTGGTGGTGATTTTGGTGAAAAACGAAAATCATGGTTTTGGAAAACTGGCTGGACTCAATCCTCACAAATGCCTTCAAAGTGATGTGGGAGAAGTTTGGGATCAAAAGGAATTGATCTTGACATGGTTGGTGCATAGCCAAGTTCATGATTTTGGTGTTTTGGCTTGATTTTGTGGCTTGGTGGTGATTTTGGTGAAAAACGAAAATCATGGTTTTGGAAAAGTGGCTGGACTGAATCCTCACAAATGCCTTCAAAGTGATGTGGGAGAAGTTTGGGATCAAAAGGAATTGATCTTGACATGGTTGGTGCATAGCCAAGTTCATGATTTTGGTGTTTTGGCTTGATTTTGTGGCTTGGTGGTGATTTTGGTGAAAAACGAAAATCATGGTTTTGGAAAAGTGGCTGGACTCAATCCTCACAAATGCCTTCAAAGTGATGTGGGAGAAGTTTGGGATCAAAAGGAATTGATCTTGACATGGTTGGTGCATAGCCAAGTTCATGATTTTGGTGTTTTGGCTTGATTTTGTGGCTTGGTGGTGATTTTGGTGAAAAACGAAAATCATGGTTTTGGAAAACTGGCTGGACTCAATCCTCACAAATGCCTTCAAAGTGATGTGGGAGAAGTTTGGGATCAAAAGGAATTGATCTTGACATGGTTGGTGCATAGCCAAGTTCATGATTTTGGTGTTTTGGCTTGATTTTGTGGCTTGGTGGTGATTTTGGTGAAAAACGAAAATCATGGTTTTGGAAAACTGGCTGGACTCAATCCTCACAAATGCCTTCAAAGTGATGTGGGAGAAGTTTGGGATCAAAAGGAATTGATCTTGACATGGTTGGTGCATAGCCAAGTTCATGATTTTGGTGTTTTGGCTTGATTTTGTGGCTTGGTGGTGATTTTGGTGAAAAACGAAAATCATGGTTTTGGAAAACTGGCTGGACTGAATCCTCACAAATGCCTTCAAAGTGATGTGGGAGAAGTTTGGGATCAAAAGGAATTGATCTTGACATGGTTGGTGCATAGCCAAGTTCATGATTTTGGTGTTTTGGCTTGATTTTGTGGCTTGGTGGTGATTTTGGTGAAAAACGAAAATCATGGTTTTGGAAAACTGGCTGGACTCAATCCTCACAAATGCCTTCAAAGTGATGTGGGAGAAGTTTGGGATCAAAAGGAATTGATCTTGACATGGTTGGTGCATAGCCAAGTTCATGATTTTGGTGTTTTGGCTTGATTTTGTGGCTTGGTGGTGATTTTGGTGAAAAACGAAAATCATGGTTTTGGAAAAGTGGCTGGACTGAATCCTCACAAATGCCTTCAAAGTGATGTGGGAGAAGTTTGGGATCAAAAGGAATTGATCTTGACATGGTTGGTGCATAGCCAAGTTCATGATTTTGGTGTTTTGGCTTGATTTTGTGGCTTGGTGGTGATTTTGGTGAAAAACGAAAATCATGGTTTTGGAAAACTGGCTGGACTCAATCCTCACAAATGCCTTCAAAGTGATGTGGGAGAAGTTTGGGATCAAAAGGAATTGATCTTGACATGGTTGGTGCATAGCCAAGTTCATGATTTTGGTGTTTTGGCTTGATTTTGTGGCTTGGTGGTGATTTTGGTGAAAAACGAAAATCATGGTTTTGGAAAACTGGCTGGACTCAATCCTCACAAATGCCTTCAAAGTGATGTGGGAGAAGTTTGGGATCAAAAGGAATTGATCTTGACATGGTTGGTGCATAGCCAAGTTCATGATTTTGGTGTTTTGGCTTGATTTTGTGGCTTGGTGGTGATTTTGGTGAAAAACGAAAATCATGGTTTTGGAAAACTGGCTGGACTCAATCCTCACAAATGCCTTCAAAGTGATGTGGGAGAAGTTTGGGAGCAAAAGGAATTGATCTTGACATGGTTGGTGCATAGCCAAGTGCCATGATTTTGGATTTTTGGCTTGATTTTGTGACTTGGTGGTGATTTTGGTGAAAAACGAAAATCATGGTTTTGGAAAACTGGCTGGACTCAATCCTCACAAATGCCTTCAAAGTGATGTGGGAGAAGTTTGGGATCAAAAGGAATTGATCTTGACATGGTTGGTGCATAGCCAAGTTCATGATTTTGGTGTTTTGGCTTGATTTTGTGGCTTGGTGGTGATTTTGGTGAAAAACGAAAATCATGGTTTTGGAAAAGTGGCTGGACTGAATCCTCACAAATGCCTTCAAAGTGATGTGGGAGAAGTTTGGGATCAAAAGGAATTGATCTTGACATGGTTGGTGCATAGCCAAGTTCATGATTTTGGTGTTTTGGCTTGATTTTGTGGCTTGGTGGTGATTTTGGTGAAAAACGAAAATCATGGTTTTGGAAAAGTGGCTGGACTCAATCCTCACAAATGCCTTCAAAGTGATGTGGGAGAAGTTTGGGATCAAAAGGAATTGATCTTGACATGGTTGGTGCATAGCCAAGTTCATGATTTTGGTGTTTTGGCTTGATTTTGTGGCTTGGTGGTGATTTTGGTGAAAAACGAAAATCATGGTTTTGGAAAAGTGGCTGGACTGAATCCTCACAAATGCCTTCAAAGTGATGTGGGAGAAGTTTGGGATCAAAAGGAATTGATCTTGACATGGTTGGTGCATAGCCAAGTTCATGATTTTGGTGTTTTGGCTTGATTTTGTGGCTTGGTGGTGATTTTGGTGAAAAACGAAAATCATGGTTTTGGAAAACTGGCTGGACTCAATCCTCACAAATGCCTTCAAAGTGATGTGGGAGAAGTTTGGGATCAAAAGGAATTGATCTTGACATGGTTGGTGCATAGCCAAGTTCATGATTTTGGTGTTTTGGCTTGATTTTGTGGCTTGGTGGTGATTTTGGTGAAAAACGAAAATCATGGTTTTGGAAAACTGGCTGGACTCAATCCTCACAAATGCCTTCAAAGTGATGTGGGAGAAGTTTGGGATCAAAAGGAATTGATCTTGACATGGTTGGTGCATAGCCAAGTTCATGATTTTGGTGTTTTGGCTTGATTTTGTGGCTTGGTGGTGATTTTGGTGAAAAACGAAAATCATGGTTTTGGAAAACTGGCTGGACTCAATCCTCACAAATGCCTTCAAAGTGATGTGGGAGAAGTTTGGGAGCAAAAGGAATTGATCTTGACATGGTTGGTGCATAGCCAAGTGCCATGATTTTGGATTTTTGGCTTGATTTTGTGACTTGGTGGTGATTTTGGTGAAAAACGAAAATCATGGTTTTGGAAAACTGGCTGGACTCAATCCTCACAAATGCCTTCAAAGTGATGTGGGAGAAGTTTGGGATCAAAAGGAATTGATCTTGACATGGTTGGTGCATAGCCAAGTTCATGATTTTGTGACTTGGTGGTGATTTTGTGGCTTGGTGGTGATTTTGGTGAAAAACGAAAATCATGGTTTTGGAAAACTGGCTGGACTGAATCCTCACAAATGCCTTCAAAGTGATGTGGGAGAAGTTTGGGATCAAAAGGAATTGATCTTGACATGGTTGGTGCATAGCCAAGTTCATGATTTTGGTGTTTTGGCTTGATTTTGTGGCTTGGTGGTGATTTTGGTGAAAAACGAAAATCATGGTTTTGGAAAACTGGCTGGACTGAATCCTCACAAATGCCTTCAAAGTGATGTGGGAGAAGTTTGGGATCAAAAGGAATTGATCTTGACATGGTTGGTGCATATCCAAGTTCATGATTTTGGTGTTTTGGCTTGATTTTGTGGCTTGGTGGTGATTTTGGTGAAAAACGAAAATCATGGTTTTGGAAAACTGGCTGGACTGAATCCTCACAAATGCCTTCAAAGTGATGTGGGAGAAGTTTGGGATCAAAAGGAATTGATCTTGACATGGTTGGTGCATAGCCAAGTTCATGATTTTGGTGTTTTGGCTTGATTTTGTGGCTTGGTGGTGATTTTGGTGAAAAACGAAAATCATGGTTTTGGAAAAGTGGCTGGACTCAATCCTCACAAATGCCTTCAAAGTGATGTGGGAGAAGTTTGGGATCAAAAGGAATTGATCTTGACATGGTTGGTGCATAGCCAAGTTCATGATTTTGGTGTTTTGGCTTGATTTTGTGGCTTGGTGGTGATTTTGGTGAAAAACGAAAATCATGGTTTTGGAAAACTGGCTGGACTCAATCCTCACAAATGCCTTCAAAGTGATGTGGGAGAAGTTTGGGATCAAAAGGAATTGATCTTGACATGGTTGGTGCATAGCCAAGTTCATGATTTTGGTGTTTTGGCTTGATTTTGTGGCTTGGTGGTGATTTTGGTGAAAAACGAAAATCATGGTTTTGGAAAACTGGCTGGACTCAATCCTCACAAATGCCTTCAAAGTGATGTGGGAGAAGTTTGGGAGCAAAAGGAATTGATCTTGACATGGTTGGTGCATAGCCAAGTGCCATGATTTTGGATTTTTGGCTTGATTTTGTGACTTGGTGGTGATTTTGGTGAAAAACGAAAATCATGGTTTTGGAAAACTGGCTGGACTCAATCCTCACAAATGCCTTCAAAGTGATGTGGGAGAAGTTTGGGATCAAAAGGAATTGATCTTGACATGGTTGGTGCATAGCCAAGTTCATGATTTTGGTGTTTTGGCTTGATTTTGTGGCTTGGTGGTGATTTTGGTGAAAAACGAAAATCATGGTTTTGGAAAAGTGGCTGGACTGAATCCTCACAAATGCCTTCAAAGTGATGTGGGAGAAGTTTGGGATCAAAAGGAATTGATCTTGACATGGTTGGTGCATAGCCAAGTTCATGATTTTGGTGTTTTGGCTTGATTTTGTGGCTTGGTGGTGATTTTGGTGAAAAACGAAAATCATGGTTTTGGAAAACTGGCTGGACTCAATCCTCACAAATGCCTTCAAAGTGATGTGGGAGAAGTTTGGGATCAAAAGGAATTGATCTTGACATGGTTGGTGCATAGCCAAGTTCATGATTTTGGTGTTTTGGCTTGATTTTGTGGCTTGGTGGTGATTTTGGTGAAAAACGAAAATCATGGTTTTGGAAAACTGGCTGGACTCAATCCTCACAAATGCCTTCAAAGTGATGTGGGAGAAGTTTGGGATCAAAAGGAATTGATCTTGACATGGTTGGTGCATAGCCAAGTTCATGATTTTGTGACTTGGTGGTGATTTTGGTGAAAAACGAAAATCATGGTTTTGGAAAACTGGCTGGACTCAATCCTCACAAATGCCTTCAAAGTGATGTGGGAGAAGTTTGGGATCAAAAGGAATTGATCTTGACATGGTTGGTGCATAGCCAAGTTCATGATTTTGTGGCTTGGTGGTGATTTTGGTGAAAAACGAAAATCATGGTTTTGGAAAACTGGCTGGACTCAATCCTCACAAATGCCTTCAAAGTGATGTGGGAGAAGTTTGGGATCAAAAGGAATTGATCTTGACATGGTTGGTGCATAGCCAAGTTCATGATTTTGTGACTTGGTGGTGATTTTGTGGCTTGGTGGTGATTTTGGTGAAAAACGAAAATCATGGTTTTGGAAAACTGGCTGGACTGAATCCTCACAAATGCCTTCAAAGTGATGTGGGAGAAGTTTGGGATCAAAAGGAATTGATCTTGACATGGTTGGTGCATAGCCAAGTTCATGATTTTGGTGTTTTGGCTTGATTTTGTGGCTTGGTGGTGATTTTGGTGAAAAACGAAAATCATGGTTTTGGAAAACTGGCTGGACTCAATCCTCACAAATGCCTTCAAAGTGATGTGGGAGAAGTTTGGGATCAAAAGGAATTGATCTTGACATGGTTGGTGCATAGCCAAGTTCATGATTTTGGTGTTTTGGCTTGATTTTGTGGCTTGGTGGTGATTTTGGTGAAAAACGAAAATCATGGTTTTGGAAAAGTGGCTGGACTGAATCCTCACAAATGCCTTCAAAGTGATGTGGGAGAAGTTTGGGATCAAAAGGAATTGATCTTGACATGGTTGGTGCATAGCCAAGTTCATGATTTTGGTGTTTTGGCTTGATTTTGTGGCTTGGTGGTGATTTTGGTGAAAAACGAAAATCATGGTTTTGGAAAACTGGCTGGACTCAATCCTCACAAATGCCTTCAAAGTGATGTGGGAGAAGTTTGGGATCAAAAGGAATTGATCTTGACATGGTTGGTGCATAGCCAAGTTCATGATTTTGGTGTTTTGGCTTGATTTTGTGGCTTGGTGGTGATTTTGGTGAAAAACGAAAATCATGGTTTTGGAAAAGTGGCTGGACTGAATCCTCACAAATGCCTTCAAAGTGATGTGGGAGAAGTTTGGGATCAAAAGGAATTGATCTTGACATGGTTGGTGCATAGCCAAGTTCATGATTTTGGTGTTTTGGCTTGATTTTGTGGCTTGGTGGTGATTTTGGTGAAAAACGAAAATCATGGTTTTGGAAAAGTGGCTGGACTCAATCCTCACAAATGCCTTCAAAGTGATGTGGGAGAAGTTTGGGATCAAAAGGAATTGATCTTGACATGGTTGGTGCATAGCCAAGTTCATGATTTTGGTGTTTTGGCTTGATTTTGTGGCTTGGTGGTGATTTTGGTGAAAAACGAAAATCATGGTTTTGGAAAAGTGGCTGGACTGAATCCTCACAAATGCCTTCAAAGTGATGTGGGAGAAGTTTGGGATCAAAAGGAATTGATCTTGACATGGTTGGTGCATAGCCAAGTTCATGATTTTGGTGTTTTGGCTTGATTTTGTGGCTTGGTGGTGATTTTGGTGAAAAACGAAAATCATGGTTTTGGAAAACTGGCTGGACTCAATCCTCACAAATGCCTTCAAAGTGATGTGGGAGAAGTTTGGGATCAAAAGGAATTGATCTTGACATGGTTGGTGCATAGCCAAGTTCATGATTTTGGTGTTTTGGCTTGATTTTGTGGCTTGGTGGTGATTTTGGTGAAAAACGAAAATCATGGTTTTGGAAAAGTGGCTGGACTCAATCCTCACAAATGCCTTCAAAGTGATGTGGGAGAAGTTTGGGATCAAAAGGAATTGATCTTGACATGGTTGGTGCATAGCCAAGTTCATGATTTTGGTGTTTTGGCTTGATTTTGTGGCTTGGTGGTGATTTTGGTGAAAAACGAAAATCATGGTTTTGGAAAACTGGCTGGACTCAATCCTCACAAATGCCTTCAAAGTGATGTGGGAGAAGTTTGGGAGCAAAAGGAATTGATCTTGACATGGTTGGTGCATAGCCAAGTGCCATGATTTTGGATTTTTGGCTTGATTTTGTGACTTGGTGGTGATTTTGGTGAAAAACGAAAATCATGGTTTTGGAAAACTGGCTGGACTCAATCCTCACAAATGCCTTCAAAGTGATGTGGGAGAAGTTTGGGATCAAAAGGAATTGATCTTGACATGGTTGGTGCATAGCCAAGTTCATGATTTTGGTGTTTTGGCTTGATTTTGTGGCTTGGTGGTGATTTTGGTGAAAAACGAAAATCATGGTTTTGGAAAAGTGGCTGGACTGAATCCTCACAAATGCCTTCAAAGTGATGTGGGAGAAGTTTGGGATCAAAAGGAATTGATCTTGACATGGTTGGTGCATAGCCAAGTTCATGATTTTGGTGTTTTGGCTTGATTTTGTGGCTTGGTGGTGATTTTGGTGAAAAACGAAAATCATGGTTTTGGAAAAGTGGCTGGACTCAATCCTCACAAATGCCTTCAAAGTGATGTGGGAGAAGTTTGGGATCAAAAGGAATTGATCTTGACATGGTTGGTGCATAGCCAAGTTCATGATTTTGGTGTTTTGGCTTGATTTTGTGGCTTGGTGGTGATTTTGGTGAAAAACGAAAATCATGGTTTTGGAAAAGTGGCTGGACTGAATCCTCACAAATGCCTTCAAAGTGATGTGGGAGAAGTTTGGGATCAAAAGGAATTGATCTTGACATGGTTGGTGCATAGCCAAGTTCATGATTTTGGTGTTTTGGCTTGATTTTGTGGCTTGGTGGTGATTTTGGTGAAAAACGAAAATCATGGTTTTGGAAAACTGGCTGGACTCAATCCTCACAAATGCCTTCAAAGTGATGTGGGAGAAGTTTGGGAGCAAAAGGAATTGATCTTGACATGGTTGGTGCATAGCCAAGTGCCATGATTTTGGATTTTTGGCTTGATTTTGTGACTTGGTGGTGATTTTGGTGAAAAACGAAAATCATGGTTTTGGAAAACTGGCTGGACTCAATCCTCACAAATGCCTTCAAAGTGATGTGGGAGAAGTTTGGGATCAAAAGGAATTGATCTTGGCATGGTTGGTGCATAGCCAAGTTCCAAGATTTTGGTGTTTTGGCTTGATTTTGTGACTTGGTGGTGTGCCAAGAATCATGAAATTTTCAAAGTGGTGGTTTTTGAGTTTTGTTGGTTGGAAAGTGTCACAAATGCATGCAGAATGAGGTCTAGAAAGTTTGGTATCAAAACCAAGCCATCTTGATGTGGTTTTGAATTTTTGAAATGTTGGAAAATAGAGGGTTTTGAAAAAAATTCATGAAAATTCGAAACCTTGGCCAATCCTAACGAAACTTGGTGGGCACCTTCTTGATATTATTATGGGATGGACTGGAAAAAATCACGCAAAAATACGGTGTCTAGATACGTTTTTCCATTTTTCCCGATTTTCCACATTTCGGGTCTTTGGAAAAATAAAAAAAATACTTCCCCATGTCGAAAAATTCTAATTTTTTGCAGGCAATGTTGTACCATTTTTATGAGG
>NC_143508.1:55950000-55962500 GCF_051622355.1 Phaseolus vulgaris
GGAGAAGTTTGGGATCAAAAGGAATTGATCTTGACATGGTTGGTGCATAGCCAAGTTCATGATTTTGGTGTTTTGGCTTGATTTTGTGGCTTGGTGGTGATTTTGGTGAAAAACGAAAATCATGGTTTTGGAAAACTGGCTGGACTCAATCCTCACAAATGCCTTCAAAGTGATGTGGGAGAAGTTTGGGATCAAAAGGAATTGATCTTGACATGGTTGGTGCATAGCCAAGTTCATGATTTTGGTGTTTTGGCTTGATTTTGTGGCTTGGTGGTGATTTTGGTGAAAAACGAAAATCATGGTTTTGGAAAAGTGGCTGGACTGAATCCTCACAAATGCCTTCAAAGTGATGTGGGAGAAGTTTGGGATCAAAAGGAATTGATCTTGACATGGTTGGTGCATAGCCAAGTTCATGATTTTGGTGTTTTGGCTTGATTTTGTGGCTTGGTGGTGATTTTGGTGAAAAACGAAAATCATGGTTTTGGAAAACTGGCTGGACTCAATCCTCACAAATGCCTTCAAAGTGATGTGGGAGAAGTTTGGGATCAAAAGGAATTGATCTTGACATGGTTGGTGCATAGCCAAGTTCATGATTTTGGTGTTTTGGCTTGATTTTGTGGCTTGGTGGTGATTTTGGTGAAAAACGAAAATCATGGTTTTGGAAAAGTGGCTGGACTGAATCCTCACAAATGCCTTCAAAGTGATGTGGGAGAAGTTTGGGATCAAAAGGAATTGATCTTGACATGGTTGGTGCATAGCCAAGTTCATGATTTTGGTGTTTTGGCTTGATTTTGTGGCTTGGTGGTGATTTTGGTGAAAAACGAAAATCATGGTTTTGGAAAAGTGGCTGGACTCAATCCTCACAAATGCCTTCAAAGTGATGTGGGAGAAGTTTGGGATCAAAAGGAATTGATCTTGACATGGTTGGTGCATAGCCAAGTTCATGATTTTGGTGTTTTGGCTTGATTTTGTGGCTTGGTGGTGATTTTGGTGAAAAACGAAAATCATGGTTTTGGAAAACTGGCTGGACTCAATCCTCACAAATGCCTTCAAAGTGATGTGGGAGAAGTTTGGGATCAAAAGGAATTGATCTTGACATGGTTGGTGCATAGCCAAGTTCATGATTTTGGTACTTGGTGGTGATTTTGTGGCTTGGTGGTGATTTTGGTGAAAAACGAAAATCATGGTTTTGGAAAACTGGCTGGACTGAATCCTCACAAATGCCTTCAAAGTGATGTGGGAGAAGTTTGGGATCAAAAGGAATTGATCTTGACATGGTTGGTGCATAGCCAAGTTCATGATTTTGGTGTTTTGGCTTGATTTTGTGGCTTGGTGGTGATTTTGGTGAAAAACGAAAATCATGGTTTTGGAAAACTGGCTGGACTCAATCCTCACAAATGCCTTCAAAGTGATGTGGGAGAAGTTTGGGATCAAAAGGAATTGATCTTGACATGGTTGGTGCATAGCCAAGTTCATGATTTTGGTGTTTTGGCTTGATTTTGTGGCTTGGTGGTGATTTTGGTGAAAAACGAAAATCATGGTTTTGGAAAAGTGGCTGGACTGAATCCTCACAAATGCCTTCAAAGTGATGTGGGAGAAGTTTGGGATCAAAAGGAATTGATCTTGACATGGTTGGTGCATAGCCAAGTTCATGATTTTGGTGTTTTGGCTTGATTTTGTGGCTTGGTGGTGATTTTGGTGAAAAACGAAAATCATGGTTTTGGAAAAGTGGCTGGACTCAATCCTCACAAATGCCTTCAAAGTGATGTGGGAGAAGTTTGGGATCAAAAGGAATTGATCTTGACATGGTTGGTGCATAGCCAAGTTCATGATTTTTGTGTTTTGGCTTGATTTTGTGGCTTGGTGGTGATTTTGGTGAAAAACGAAAATCATGGTTTTGGAAAAGTGGCTGGACTGAATCCTCACAAATGCCTTCAAAGTGATGTGGGAGAAGTTTGGGATCAAAAGGAATTGATCTTGACATGGTTGGTGCATAGCCAAGTTCATGATTTTGGTGTTTTGGCTTGATTTTGTGGCTTGGTGGTGATTTTGGTGAAAAACGAAAATCATGGTTTTGGAAAACTGGCTGGACTCAATCCTCACAAATGCCTTCAAAGTGATGTGGGAGAAGTTTGGGATCAAAAGGAATTGATCTTGACATGGTTGGTGCATAGCCAAGTTCATGATTTTGGTGTTTTGGCTTGATTTTGTGGCTTGGTGGTGATTTTGGTGAAAAACGAAAATCATGGTTTTGGAAAAGTGGCTGGACTCAATCCTCACAAATGCCTTCAAAGTGATGTGGGAGAAGTTTGGGATCAAAAGGAATTGATCTTGACATGGTTGGTGCATAGCCAAGTTCATGATTTTGGTGTTTTGGCTTGATTTTGTGGCTTGGTGGTGATTTTGGTGAAAAACGAAAATCATGGTTTTGGAAAACTGGCTGGACTCAATCCTCACAAATGCCTTTAAAGTGATGTGGGAGAAGTTTGGGAGCAAAAGGAATTGATCTTGACATGGTTGGTGCATAGCCAAGTGCCATGATTTTGGATTTTTGGCTTGATTTTGTGACTTGGTGGTGATTTTGGTGAAAAACGAAAATCATGGTTTTGGAAAACTGGCTGGACTCAATCCTCACAAATGCCTTCAAAGTGATGTGGGAGAAGTTTGGGATCAAAAGGAATTGATCTTGACATGGTTGGTGCATAGCCAAGTTCATGATTTTGGTGTTTTGGCTTGATTTTGTGGCTTGGTGGTGATTTTGGTGAAAAACGAAAATCATGGTTTTGGAAAAGTGGCTGGACTGAATCCTCACAAATGCCTTCAAAGTGATGTGGGAGAAGTTTGGGATCAAAAGGAATTGATCTTGACATGGTTGGTGCATAGCCAAGTTCATGATTTTGGTGTTTTGGCTTGATTTTGTGGCTTGGTGGTGATTTTGGTGAAAAACTAAAAATCATGGTTTTGGAAAACTGGCTGGACTCAATCCTCACAAATGCCTTCAAAGTGATGTGGGAGAAGTTTGGGATCAAAAGGAATTGATCTTGACATGGTTGGTGCATAGCCAAGTTCATGATTTTGGTACTTGGTGGTGATTTTGTGGCTTGGTGGTGATTTTGGTGAAAAACGAAAATCATGGTTTTGGAAAACTGGCTGGACTGAATCCTCACAAATGCCTTCAAAGTGATGTGGGAGAAGTTTGGGATCAAAAGGAATTGATCTTGACATGGTTGGTGCATAGCCAAGTTCATGATTTTGGTGTTTTGGCTTGATTTTGTGGCTTGGTGGTGATTTTGGTGAAAAACGAAAATCATGGTTTTGGAAAACTGGCTGGACTCAATCCTCACAAATGCCTTCAAAGTGATGTGGGAGAAGTTTGGGATCAAAAGGAATTGATCTTGACATGGTTGGTGCATAGCCAAGTTCATGATTTTGGTGTTTTGGCTTGATTTTGTGGCTTGGTGGTGATTTTGGTGAAAAACGAAAATCATGGTTTTGGAAAAGTGGCTGGACTGAATCCTCACAAATGCCTTCAAAGTGATGTGGGAGAAGTTTGGGATCAAAAGGAATTGATCTTGACATGGTTGGTGCATAGCCAAGTTCATGATTTTGGTGTTTTGGCTTGATTTTGTGGCTTGGTGGTGATTTTGGTGAAAAACGAAAATCATGGTTTTGGAAAACTGGCTGGACTCAATCCTCACAAATGCCTTCAAAGTGATGTGGGAGAAGTTTGGGATCAAAAGGAATTGATCTTGACATGGTTGGTGCATAGCCAAGTTCATGATTTTGGTACTTGGTGGTGATTTTGTGGCTTGGTGGTGATTTTGGTGAAAAACGAAAATCATGGTTTTGGAAAACTGGCTGGACTGAATCCTCACAAATGCCTTCAAAGTGATGTGGGAGAAGTTTGGGATCAAAAGGAATTGATCTTGACATGGTTGGTGCATAGCCAAGTTCATGATTTTGGTGTTTTGGCTTGATTTTGTGGCTTGGTGGTGATTTTGGTGAAAAACGAAAATCATGGTTTTGGAAAACTGGCTGGACTCAATCCTCACAAATGCCTTCAAAGTGATGTGGGAGAAGTTTGGGATCAAAAGGAATTGATCTTGACATGGTTGGTGCATAGCCAAGTTCATGATTTTGGTGTTTTGGCTTGATTTTGTGGCTTGGTGGTGATTTTGGTGAAAAACGAAAATCATGGTTTTGGAAAAGTGGCTGGACTGAATCCTCACAAATGCCTTCAAAGTGATGTGGGAGAAGTTTGGGATCAAAAGGAATTGATCTTGACATGGTTGGTGCATAGCCAAGTTCATGATTTTGGTGTTTTGGCTTGATTTTGTGGCTTGGTGGTGATTTTGGTGAAAAACGAAAATCATGGTTTTGGAAAAGTGGCTGGACTCAATCCTCACAAATGCCTTCAAAGTGATGTGGGAGAAGTTTGGGATCAAAAGGAATTGATCTTGACATGGTTGGTGCATAGCCAAGTTCATGATTTTTGTGTTTTGGCTTGATTTTGTGGCTTGGTGGTGATTTTGGTGAAAAACGAAAATCATGGTTTTGGAAAAGTGGCTGGACTGAATCCTCACAAATGCCTTCAAAGTGATGTGGGAGAAGTTTGGGATCAAAAGGAATTGATCTTGACATGGTTGGTGCATAGCCAAGTTCATGATTTTGGTGTTTTGGCTTGATTTTGTGGCTTGGTGGTGATTTTGGTGAAAAACGAAAATCATGGTTTTGGAAAACTGGCTGGACTCAATCCTCACAAATGCCTTCAAAGTGATGTGGGAGAAGTTTGGGATCAAAAGGAATTGATCTTGACATGGTTGGTGCATAGCCAAGTTCATGATTTTGGTGTTTTGGCTTGATTTTGTGGCTTGGTGGTGATTTTGGTGAAAAACGAAAATCATGGTTTTGGAAAAGTGGCTGGACTCAATCCTCACAAATGCCTTCAAAGTGATGTGGGAGAAGTTTGGGATCAAAAGGAATTGATCTTGACATGGTTGGTGCATAGCCAAGTTCATGATTTTGGTGTTTTGGCTTGATTTTGTGGCTTGGTGGTGATTTTGGTGAAAAACGAAAATCATGGTTTTGGAAATCTGGCTGGACTCAATCCTCACAAATGCCTTTAAAGTGATGTGGGAGAAGTTTGGGAGCAAAAGGAATTGATCTTGACATGGTTGGTGCATAGCCAAGTGCCATGATTTTGGATTTTTGGCTTGATTTTGTGACTTGGTGGTGATTTTGGTGAAAAACGAAAATCATGGTTTTGGAAAACTGGCTGGACTCAATCCTCACAAATGCCTTCAAAGTGATGTGGGAGAAGTTTGGGATCAAAAGGAATTGATCTTGACATGGTTGGTGCATAGCCAAGTTCATGATTTTGGTGTTTTGGCTTGATTTTGTGGCTTGGTGGTGATTTTGGTGAAAAACGAAAATCATGGTTTTGGAAAAGTGGCTGGACTGAATCCTCACAAATGCCTTCAAAGTGATGTGGGAGAAGTTTGGGATCAAAAGGAATTGATCTTGACATGGTTGGTGCATAGCCAAGTTCATGATTTTGGTGTTTTGGCTTGATTTTGTGGCTTGGTGGTGATTTTGGTGAAAAACGAAAATCATGGTTTTGGAAAACTGGCTGGACTCAATCCTCACAAATGCCTTCAAAGTGATGTGGGAGAAGTTTGGGATCAAAAGGAATTGATCTTGACATGGTTGGTGCATAGCCAAGTTCATGATTTTGGTGTTTTGGCTTGATTTTGTGGCTTGGTGGTGATTTTGGTGAAAAACGAAAATCATGGTTTTGGAAAAGTGGCTGGACTGAATCCTCACAAATGCCTTCAAAGTGATGTGGGAGAAGTTTGGGATCAAAAGGAATTGATCTTGACATGGTTGGTGCATAGCCAAGTTCATGATTTTGGTGTTTTGGCTTGATTTTGTGGCTTGGTGGTGATTTTGGTGAAAAACGAAAATCATGGTTTTGGAAAACTGGCTGGACTCAATCCTCACAAATGCCTTCAAAGTGATGTGGGAGAAGTTTGGGATCAAAAGGAATTGATCTTGACATGGTTGGTGCATAGCCAAGTTCATGATTTTGGTACTTGGTGGTGATTTTGTGGCTTGGTGGTGATTTTGGTGAAAAACGAAAATCATGGTTTTGGAAAACTGGCTGGACTGAATCCTCACAAATGCCTTCAAAGTGATGTGGGAGAAGTTTGGGATCAAAAGGAATTGATCTTGACATGGTTGGTGCATAGCCAAGTTCATGATTTTGGTGTTTTGGCTTGATTTTGTGGCTTGGTGGTGATTTTGGTGAAAAACGAAAATCATGGTTTTGGAAAACTGGCTGGACTCAATCCTCACAAATGCCTTCAAAGTGATGTGGGAGAAGTTTGGGATCAAAAGGAATTGATCTTGACATGGTTGGTGCATAGCCAAGTTCATGATTTTGGTGTTTTGGCTTGATTTTGTGGCTTGGTGGTGATTTTGGTGAAAAACGAAAATCATGGTTTTGGAAAAGTGGCTGGACTGAATCTTCACAAATGCCTTCAAAGTGATGTGGGAGAAGTTTGGGATCAAAAGGAATTGATCTTGACATGGTTGGTGCATAGCCAAGTTCATGATTTTGGTGTTTTGGCTTGATTTTGTGGCTTGGTGGTGATTTTGGTGAAAAACGAAAATCATGGTTTTGGAAAACTGGCTGGACTCAATCCTCACAAATGCCTTCAAAGTGATGTGGGAGAAGTTTGGGATCAAAAGGAATTGATCTTGACATGGTTGGTGCATAGCCAAGTTCATGATTTTGGTACTTGGTGGTGATTTTGTGGCTTGGTGGTGATTTTGGTGAAAAACGAAAATCATGGTTTTGGAAAACTGGCTGGACTGAATCCTCACAAATGCCTTCAAAGTGATGTGGGAGAAGTTTGGGATCAAAAGGAATTGATCTTGACATGGTTGGTGCATAGCCAAGTTCATGATTTTGGTGTTTTGGCTTGATTTTGTGGCTTGGTGGTGATTTTGGTGAAAAACGAAAATCATGGTTTTGGAAAACTGGCTGGACTCAATCCTCACAAATGCCTTCAAAGTGATGTGGGAGAAGTTTGGGATCAAAAGGAATTGATCTTGACATGGTTGGTGCATAGCCAAGTTCATGATTTTGGTGTTTTGGCTTGATTTTGTGGCTTGGTGGTGATTTTGGTGAAAAACGAAAATCATGGTTTTGGAAAAGTGGCTGGACTGAATCCTCACAAATGCCTTCAAAGTGATGTGGGAGAAGTTTGGGATCAAAAGGAATTGATCTTGACATGGTTGGTGCATAGCCAAGTTCATGATTTTGGTGTTTTGGCTTGATTTTGTGGCTTGGTGGTGATTTTGGTGAAAAACGAAAATCATGGTTTTGGAAAACTGGCTGGACTCAATCCTCACAAATGCCTTCAAAGTGATGTGGGAGAAGTTTGGGATCAAAAGGAATTGATCTTGACATGGTTGGTGCATAGCCAAGTTCATGATTTTGGTGTTTTGGCTTGATTTTGTGGCTTGGTGGTGATTTTGGTGAAAAACGAAAATCATGGTTTTGGAAAACTGGCTGGACTGAATCCTCACAAATGCCTTCAAAGTGATGTGGGAGAAGTTTGGGATCAAAAGGAATTGATCTTGACATGGTTGGTGCATAGCCAAGTTCATGATTTTGGTGTTTTGGCTTGATTTTGTGGCTTGGTGGTGATTTTGGTGAAAAACGAAAATCATGGTTTTGGAAAAGTGGCTGGACTCAATCCTCACAAATGCCTTCAAAGTGATGTGGGAGAAGTTTGGGATCAAAAGGAATTGATCTTGACATGGTTGGTGCATAGCCAAGTTCATGATTTTGGTGTTTTGGCTTGATTTTGTGGCTTGGTGGTGATTTTGGTGAAAAACGAAAATCATGGTTTTGGAAAAGTGGCTGGACTGAATCCTCACAAATGCCTTCAAAGTGATGTGGGAGAAGTTTGGGATCAAAAGGAATTGATCTTGACATGGTTGGTGCATAGCCAAGTTCATGATTTTGGTGTTTTGGCTTGATTTTGTGGCTTGGTGGTGATTTTGGTGAAAAACGAAAATCATGGTTTTGGAAAACTGGCTGGACTCAATCCTCACAAATGCCTTCAAAGTGATGTGGGAGAAGTTTGGGATCAAAAGGAATTGATCTTGACATGGTTGGTGCATAGCCAAGTTCATGATTTTGGTGTTTTGGCTTGATTTTGTGGCTTGGTGGTGATTTTGGTGAAAAACGAAAATCATGGTTTTGGAAAACTGGCTGGACTCAATCCTCACAAATGCCTTCAAAGTGATGTGGGAGAAGTTTGGGATCAAAAGGAATTGATCTTGACATGGTTGGTGCATAGCCAAGTTCATGATTTTGGTGTTTTGGCTTGATTTTGTGGCTTGGTGGTGATTTTGGTGAAAAACGAAAATCATGGTTTTGGAAAACTGGCTGGACTCAATCCTCACAAATGCCTTCAAAGTGATGTGGGAGAAGTTTGGGATCAAAAGGAATTGATCTTGACATGGTTGGTGCATAGCCAAGTTCATGATTTTGGTGTTTTGGCTTGATTTTGTGGCTTGGTGGTGATTTTGGTGAAAAACGAAAATCATGGTTTTGGAAAACTGGCTGGACTCAATCCTCACAAATGCCTTCAAAGTGATGTGGGAGAAGTTTGGGATCAAAAGGAATTGATCTTGACATGGTTGGTGCATAGCCAAGTTCATGATTTTGGTGTTTTGGCTTGATTTTGTGGCTTGGTGGTGATTTTGGTGAAAAACGAAAATCATGGTTTTGGAAAACTGGCTGGACTCAATCCTCACAAATGCCTTCAAAGTGATGTGGGAGAAGTTTGGGATCAAAAGGAATTGATCTTGACATGGTTGGTGCATAGCCAAGTTCATGATTTTGGTGTTTTGGCTTGATTTTGTGGCTTGGTGGTGATTTTGGTGAAAAACGAAAATCATGGTTTTGGAAAACTGGCTGGACTCAATCCTCACAAATGCCTTCAAAGTGATGTGGGAGAAGTTTGGGAGCAAAAGGAATTGATCTTGACATGGTTGGTGCATAGCCAAGTGCCATGATTTTGGATTTTTGGCTTGATTTTGTGACTTGGTGGTGATTTTGGTGAAAAACGAAAATCATGGTTTTGGAAAACTGGCTGGACTCAATCCTCACAAATGCCTTCAAAGTGATGTGGGAGAAGTTTGGGATCAAAAGGAATTGATCTTGACATGGTTGGTGCATAGCCAAGTTCATGATTTTGGTGTTTTGGCTTGATTTTGTGGCTTGGTGGTGATTTTGGTGAAAAACGAAAATCATGGTTTTGGAAAAGTGGCTGGACTGAATCCTCACAAATGCCTTCAAAGTGATGTGGGAGAAGTTTGGGATCAAAAGGAATTGATCTTGACATGGTTGGTGCATAGCCAAGTTCATGATTTTGGTGTTTTGGCTTGATTTTATGGCTTGGTGGTGATTTTGGTGAAAAACGAAAATCATGGTTTTGGAAAAGTGGCTGGACTCAATCCTCACAAATGCCTTCAAAGTGATGTGGGAGAAGTTTGGGATCAAAAGGAATTGATCTTGACATGGTTGGTGCATAGCCAAGTTCATGATTTTGGTGTTTTGGCTTGATTTTGTGGCTTGGTGGTGATTTTGGTGAAAAACGAAAATCATGGTTTTGGAAAAGTGGCTGGACTGAATCCTCACAAATGCCTTCAAAGTGATGTGGGAGAAGTTTGGGATCAAAAGGAATTGATCTTGACATGGTTGGTGCATAGCCAAGTTCATGATTTTGGTGTTTTGGCTTGATTTTGTGGCTTGGTGGTGATTTTGGTGAAAAACGAAAATCATGGTTTTGGAAAAGTGGCTGGACTGAATCCTCACAAATGCCTTCAAAGTGATGTGGGAGAAGTTTGGGATCAAAAGGAATTGATCTTGACATGGTTGGTGCATAGCCAAGTTCATGATTTTGGTGTTTTGGCTTGATTTTGTGGCTTGGTGGTGATTTTGGTGAAAAACGAAAATCATGGTTTTGGAAAACTGGCTGGACTCAATCCTCACAAATGCCTTCAAAGTGATGTGGGAGAAGTTTGGGATCAAAAGGAATTGATCTTGACATGGTTGGTGCATAGCCAAGTTCATGATTTTGGTGTTTTGGCTTGATTTTGTGGCTTGGTGGTGATTTTGGTGAAAAACGAAAATCATGGTTTTGGAAAACTGGCTGGACTCAATCCTCACAAATGCCTTCAAAGTGATGTGGGAGAAGTTTGGGAGCAAAAGGAATTGATCTTGACATGGTTGGTGCATAGCCAAGTGCCATGATTTTGGATTTTTGGCTTGATTTTGTGACTTGGTGGTGATTTTGGTGAAAAACGAAAATCATGGTTTTGGAAAACTGGCTGGACTCAATCCTCACAAATGCCTTCAAAGTGATGTGGGAGAAGTTTGGGATCAAAAGGAATTGATCTTGACATGGTTGGTGCATAGCCAAGTTCATGATTTTGGTGTTTTGGCTTGATTTTGTGGCTTGGTGGTGATTTTGGTGAAAAACGAAAATCATGGTTTTGGAAAAGTGGCTGGACTGAATCCTCACAAATGCCTTCAAAGTGATGTGGGAGAAGTTTGGGATCAAAAGGAATTGATCTTGACATGGTTGGTGCATAGCCAAGTTCATGATTTTGGTGTTTTGGCTTGATTTTGTGGCTTGGTGGTGATTTTGGTGAAAAACGAAAATCATGGTTTTGGAAAACTGGCTGGACTCAATCCTCACAAATGCCTTCAAAGTGATGTGGGAGAAGTTTGGGATCAAAAGGAATTGATCTTGACATGGTTGGTGCATAGCCAAGTTCATGATTTTGGTGTTTTGGCTTGATTTTGTGGCTTGGTGGTGATTTTGGTGAAAAACGAAAATCATGGTTTTGGAAAACTGGCTGGACTCAATCCTCACAAATGCCTTCAAAGTGATGTGGGAGAAGTTTGGGAGCAAAGGGAATTGATCTTGAAATGGTTGGTGCATAGCCAAGTGCCATGATTTTGGATTTTTGGCTTGATTTTGTGACTTGGTGGTGATTTTGGTGAAAAACGAAAATCATGGTTTTGGAAAACTGGCTGGACTCAATCCTCACAAATGCCTTCAAAGTGATGTGGGAGAAGTTTGGGATCAAAAGGAATTGATCTTGGCATGGTTGGTGCATAGCCAAGTTCCAAGATTTTGGTGTTTTGGCTTGATTTTGTGACTTGGTGGTGTGCCAAGAATCATGAAATTTTCAAAGTGGTGGTTTTTGAGTTTTGTTGGTTGGAAAGTGTCACAAATGCATGCAGAATGAGGTCTAGAAAGTTTGGTATCAAAACCAAGCCATCTTGATGTGGTTTTGAATTTTTGAAATGTTGGAAAATAGAGGGTTTTGAAAAAAATTCATGAAAATTCGAAACCTTGGCCAATCCTAACGAAACTTGGTGGGCACCTTCTTGATATTATTATGGGATGGACTGGAAAAAATCACGCAAAAATACGGTGTCTAGATACGTTTTTCCATTTTTCCCGATTTTCCACATTTCGGGTCTTTGGAAAAATAAAAAAAATACTTCCCCATGTCGAAAAATTCTAATTTTTTGCAGGCAATGTTGTACCATTTTTATGAGGATCCCTGCAAAAAATCTCGTGAAAATTCGTTCTCTAGGTCCCAAAACAGAACTTATATCTACTCAAAAAAAGTGTATCTACTTGTACAAAAGTGGCTTTTGCATATTTAGCTATTATAGGGGGGGGGGTGTTCCTCAATGCAGCCAGCTCTTGCACCATGGAAAATTCTGGTGCGGTCCCTTCATTCCCCCCTGTTTTGGCTTGCTTTGTGGTGGGGCAAGTCAAAACGCCCACACATGGGTGATCCACCAACTTGGGTTGGTGTCACCCGTTGTGGGCGGCGGCATGGTGGTGGCCGCCGTCGGTTCCGGCCGACTGACCCGGTGGGAAAAAATGTGAATCTGTTATGTGGATTTGTGGCACGCTGGTGGGATTTTCGTTGTGTGGCTCATTTCTAGACTTGTGAGCATCACGAAGGGGGTATGGCTTCCAACCGTTCGCGGGGAAGGGGCCATCATGTCTGGCTTGCTGCCGGCCGGGGGGGTAATGTCATCAGTCAGCGTCCGCTTGGGCTCACATTTGTGCTGGTTACGCCCAGGGTCATGTGGTTGATATTGAGGGCTTTATTACTCTCGGTCCAGTAGCGCGCGGCCACCACAGGGAAGGCACGGCCTCATCCGCGTGGCTTCTCCCTCACGAGCATCTTGGCGATCCGCCACGGTGGTCGTGCTGGAGAAGAAGCACGGATGAGACGGGTTGGAACTGTGGCCCGGTGCGATCGGGGAAGATTTGTGCCACGCAAATCGTTGGGTGGCTTATTCGAAGACTTGTGAGCATCACGAAGGGGGTATGGCTTCCAACCGTTCGCGGGGAAGGGGCCATCATGTCTGGCTTGCTGCCGGGCGG